>NC_069506.1:277262902-277452902 GCF_027579735.1 Bombina bombina | reverse complement strand
TACGAAGCCAAAAAGAGAGAGAGGTAGCAGAAGCTTTTTGACCTCTCCTCTGACCAGAGTAAACGACAAACAGGGAAGACGTCTGTCGAAATTCTTTAGTTGCCTGTAAGTAAAATTTTAGGGCACGAACTACATCCAGATTGTGCAGAAGACGTTCCTTCTTTGAAGAAGGATTTGGACACAAAGATGGAACAACAATCTCCTGATTGATATTCCTGTTAGTGACTACCTTGGGTAAGAACCCAGGTTTAGTACGCAGAACTACCTTATCCAAATGAAAAATCAAATAAGGAGAATCACAATGTAAGGCTGATAATTCAGAGACTCTTCGAGCCGATGAAATAGCCATTAAAAATAGAACTTTCCAAGATAACAACTTTATATCAATGGAATGGAGGGGTTCAAACGGAACGCCCTGTAAAACGTTAATAACAAGATTTAAACTCCATGGTGGAGTAACAGTCTTAAACACAGGCTTAATCCTCGCTAAAGCCTGACAAAAAGCCTGAACGTCTGGCACTTCTGACAGACGTTTGTGTAACAGAATAGACAGAGCTGAGATCTGTCCCTTTAATGAACTAGCAGATAAACCCTTTTCTAAACCTTCTTGTAGAAAAGACAATATCCTAGGAATCCTAACCTTACTCCAAGAGTAACCTTTGGATTCACACCAATATAGGTATTTACGCCATATTTTATGGTAAATCTTTCTGGTAACAGGCTTCCTGGCCTGTATTAAGGTGTCAATAACTGACTCAGAAAACCCACGTCTTGATAAAATCAAACGTTCAATTTCCAAGCAGTCAGCTTCAGAGAAGTTAGATTTTGATGTTTGAAAGGACCCTGTATCAGGAGGTCCTGTTTCAGAGGTAGAGACCAAGGTGGACAGGATGACATGTCCACCAGGTCTGCATACCAAGTCCTGCGTGGCCATGCAGGTGCTATCAGAATCACTGATGCTCTCTCCTGTTTGATTCTGGCAATCAATCGAGGAAGCATCGGGAAGGGTGGAAACACATAAGCCATCCTGAAGTCCCAAGGTGCCGTCAGGGCATCTATTAGGACTGCTCCTGGATCCCTGGATCTGGACCCGTACCGAGGAAGCTTGGCGTTCTGTCGAGACGCCATGAGATCTATCTCTGGCTTGCCCCAACGTTGAAGTATTTGGGCAAAGACCTCCGGATGAAGTTCCCATTCCCCCGGATGAAAAGTCTGACGACTTAAGAAATCCGCCTCCCAATTCTCCACTCCCGGGATGTGGATTGCTGACAGGTGGCAAGAGTGAGACTCTGCCCAGCGAATTATCTTTGATACTTCCATCATTGCTAGGGAGCTCCTTGTCCCTCCCTGATGGTTGATGTAAGCTACAGTCGTGATGTTGTCCGACTGAAACCTGATGAACCCCCGAGTTGTCAACTGGGGCCAAGCCAGGAGGGCATTGAGAACTGCTCTCAATTCCAGAATGTTTATTAGCAGGAGACTCTCCTCCTGACTCCATTGTCCCTGAGCCTTCAGAGAATTCCAGACGGCACCCCAACCTAGAAGGCTGGCGTCTGTTGTTACAATTGTCCAGTCTGGTCTGCTGAATGGCATCCCCCTGGACAGATGTGGCCGAGAAAGCCACCATAGAAGAGAATTTCTGGTCTCTTGATCCAGATTCAGAGAAGGGGACAAGTCTGAGTAATCCCCATTCCACTGAGTTAGCATGCACAATTGCAGTGGTCTGAGGTGTAAGCGAGCAAATGGCACTATGTCCATTGCTGCTACCATTAGGCCGATTACCTCCATGCATTGAGCCACCGATGGGTGTTGAATGGAATGAAGGGTGCGGCAAGCACTTTGAAGTCTTGTTAACCTGTCTTCTGTCAGGTAAATCTTCATTTCTACAGAATCTATAAGAGTCCCCAGGAAGGGAACTCTTGTAAGTGGAACGAGTGAACTTTTCTTTTCGTTCACCTTCCATCCATGTGACCTTAGAAATGCCAGTACTAACTCTGTATGAGACTTGGCAATTTGAAAGCTTGAAGCTTGTATCAGAATGTCGTCTAGGTAAGGAGCTACCGAAATTCCCCGCGGTCTTAGTACCGCCAGAAGAGCACCTAGAACCTTTGTGAAGATTCTTGGAGCTGTAGCCAATCCGAATGGAAGAGCCACAAACTGGTAATGCCTGTCTAGAAAGGCAAACCTTAGATACCGGTAATGATCTTTGTGAATCGGTATGTGAAGGTAAGCGTCCTTTAAGTCCACTGTGGTCATGTACTGACCTTCTTGGATCATGGGTAAAATTGTCCGGATAGTCTCCATTTTGAATGATGGAACTCTTAGGAATTTGTTTAGGATCTTTAAATCCAGTATTGGTCTGAAAGTTCCCTCTTTTTTGGGAACCACAAACAGATTTGAGTAAAACCCTTGTGCCTGTTCCGACCGTGGAACTGGATGGATTACTCCCATTAACAATAGTTCTTGTATGCAGCGTAGAAACGCTTCTTTCTTTGTTTGGTTTGTCGACAACCTTGACAGATGAAATCTCTCTCTTGGAGGCGAGTGTTTGAAGTCCAGAAGGTATCCCTGAGATATTATCTCTAGCGCCCAGGGATCCTGGACATCTCTTGCCCAAGCCTGGGCGAAGAGAGAAAGTCTGCCCCCCACTAGATCCGATCCCGGATCGGGGGCCCTCAATTCATGCTGTTTTAGTGGCAGCTGCAGGCTCCCTGGCCTGCTTGCCCTTGTTCCAGGACTGGTTAGGTCTCCAGCCTTGTCTGTAGCGAGCACCAGATCCTTCTTGTTTTGGAGTAGTGGAAGATGATGCTGCTCCTGCTTTGAAATTCCGAAAGGAACGAAAATTAGACTGTCTAGCCTTAGGTTTGGCTTTGTCTTGAGGTAGGGCGTGGCCCTTACCTCCTGTAATGTCAGCGATAATTTCTTTCAAACCAGGCCCAAATAAGGTCTGTCCCTTGAAAGGTATATTAAGTAATTTGGACTTAGAAGTTACATCAGCTGACCAGGATTTTAGCCACAGTGCTCTGCGCGCTTGAATGGCGAATCCGGAATTCTTAGCCGTAAGTTTAATTAAATGTACTACGGCTTCCGAAATGAATGAATTAGATAGCTTAAGTACTCTAAGCCTGTCTGAAATGTCGTCCAGCGTAGCTGAACCAAGATTCTCTTCTAGAGACTCAATCCAGAATGCCGCTGCAGCCGTGATCGGCGCAATGCATGCAAGGGGTTGCAATATAAAACCTTGTTGAACAAACATTTTCTTAAGGTAACCCTCTAATTTTTTATCCATTGGATCTGAAAAGGCACAGCTATCCTCTACCGGGATAGTGGTACGTTTAGCTAAAGTAGAAACTGCTCCCTCCACCTTAGGGACCGTTTGCCATAAATCCCGTGTGGTGGTGTCTATTGGAAACATCTTTCTAAATATTGGAGGGGGTGAGAACGGCACACCGGGTCTATCCCACTCCTTAGTAATAATTTCAGTTAGTCTTTTAGGTATAGGAAAAACGTCAGTACTTGTTGGTACAGCAAAATATTTATCCAACCTACACATTTTCTCGGGTATTGCAACTGTGTTACAATCATTCAGGGCCGCTAACACCTCCCCTAGTAAAACACGGAGGTTTTCCAGCTTAAATTTAAAATTTGAAATATCTGAATCCAATCTGTTTGGATCAGAACCGTCAGCCGCAGAATGAAGCTCTCCGTCCTCATGTTCTGCAAGTTGTGACGCAGTATCTGACATGGCCCTAACATTATCAGCGCACTCTGTTCTCACTCCAGAGTGATCACGCTTGCCCCTTAGTTCTGGTAATTTAGCCAAAACCTCAGTCATAACAGTAGCCATATCTTGTAATGTTATTTGTAATGGCCGCCCAGATGTACTTGGCGTCGCCATATCGCGCACGTCCCGAGCGGGAGATGCAGGTACTGTCACGTGAGGCGAGTTAGTCGGCATAACTCTCCCCTCGTTGTTTGGTGAAATTTGTTCAATTTGTACAGATTGACTTTTATTTAATGTAGCATCAATACAGTTAGTACATAAATTTCTATTGGGCTCCACCTTGGCTTTAGTACAAATAGTACAGGTCTCATCTTCTGAATCAGACATGTTTAACAAACTAGCAAATAAACTTGCAATTTGGAAATACTATACAAGTAAAATACAATGAAAAAAACGAACTGTGCTTGAAAAGCACTGAATATATATAACAGATGAAATCAATCAGCTTTGTAAAACAAAATGCAACTTAGTAAAGGCTTGTACCCAGTAGCAAGAAATAACTAACCCTGAGGCATAAAAAAGTTAAAGAATAAACGTTTTTTTATCACAGTCAACTACAATCTTACAGCTCTGTTAGATTACTTCCCTCAAATTAGCTTTGAAGATCCCTGGGTTCTGTAGAGATAAACCGGAACATGCAGGAAAAAACAATGAGCTTTTGACTGAAATTTTTGATGCGTAGCAAAAGCGCCAAAAAAGGTCCCACCCCCTCACACACAACAGTGAGAGAGATTAAAAACTGTCATAATTAGATCCAGCAACTGCCAAGTGGAAAAATAGTGCCCAAACATTTTATTCACCCAGTACCTCAGAAAATGAAAACGATTTTACATTCCAGCAAAAACGTTTAACATAATTAAGAATTATTAAAAAGCCTGTTGTATTTCTATTAGGCTAAAATCTTATATACACAGTGTAATTCCAGTGAAGTACAATTCTCCAGAATACTAAAATGTAAATTATACATACATGATATAATGTCGGTATGGCAGGATTTTCTCAGCAATTCCATTGTTAGAAAATAAAAACTGCTACATACCTTTTTGCAGAATAAACTGCCCGCTGTCCCCTGATCTGAAGTTTACCTCTCCTCAGATGGCCGAGAAACAGCAATATGATCTTAACAACTCCGGCTAAAATCATAGTAAAAACTCTGGTAGATTCTTCTTCAAACTCTACCAGAGAAGGAATAACACACTCCGGTGCTATTAAAAAAATAACAAACTTTTGATTGAAGAAATAAACTAAATAAAATCACCATAGTCCTCTCACACATCCTATCTAGTCGTTGGGTGCAAGAGAATGACTGGGGGTGACGTAGAGGGGAGGGGCTATATGCAACTCTGCTGGGTGAATCCTCTTGCACTTCCTGTTGGGGAGGAGTAATATCCCAGAAGTAATGATGACCCGTGGACTGATCACACTTAACAGAAGAAAAACCCCAATGGGGATAAATGGCTAAAGGTAGAGTCGGTAGGTATAACAAATGCGTGAGTTAAAAGGAACTAGGGTCGGAAATGTGGGATTTAGAAAAATATACAATTTAATTCAAAATCCTAAAAATCCTAAAAAACAGATGTGTGTATATATATCACAATAATAAAGGACAATTAAACAATAAATTAAAACAATCGGTTAGAACCATAAAATTCCTCTTATGATCCATCTAAAAAAGGCTCTATACCAAACTCATTGGTGGTTAGCAGTTACAGACGTAGTAAGTAGCTTATCAATGAGCTAAAATTTAATTGAGAACGCTAGATATAACTTAAGAATGCTAGATATAACTTAACAAATGCAGTTAAATACATTGAATAGTGCAGTGTCCTATATAAAACAAACTGTGTGATAAGATAGCTTATCAGAAATGATTCAATAAAGTGAATTGTACAGTGTCCTATATGAACAACTTATATAAGGCAACCTCTATAAAACATCCTTAATAAAACATCCTTGGTGTAGCGGGAGTCCAAAAGAATATAATCCAAATGTGGGCATGAATGTCCAATTTAGTCCAATGGTGAGTCCAATAAATAAATGTGATGGGTGATGCTATTTTACAAAGGTGTCTGTGGACACCGAAACGTCATGGGACTATGCTTTTAACTTTTTTTCAATAAGTTATTTGTTACTTAAATCCAGTGAGTGCTGTCTTTGCTCTGGACTGTTTATATCTGACACATGCACCCTGGTATATGCTTACCTCAATTTGGGATTAAAGAGTGCTTATCCTTTACTTGAATTATATATATATATGTACACACACACATTTATACGTGCGTGTATGAGAATATACATACATGCGTGTGTGTATACATATATACATACGTGTGTGTATACATATACAGGGAGTGCAGAATTATTAGGCAAATGAGTATTTTGACCACATCATCCTCTTTATGCATGTTGTCTTACTCCAAGCTGTATAGGCTTGAAAGCCTACTACCAATTAAGCATATTAGGTGATGTGCATCTCTGTAATGAGAAGGGGTGTGGTCTAATGACATCAACACCCTATATCAGGTTTGCATAATTAGGCAACTTCCTTTCCTTTGGCAAAATGGGTCAAAAGAAGGACTTGACAGGCTCAGAAAAGTCAAAAATAGTGAGATATCGGGGGCGTGTCCGAGCTGTGTTCTGGATAAGACGCATTTTCTGTGGGCTCCAGAGGAATCTTTAATAACCCGCCGGTTATTATCTCTATTCAGCAAGAATAAGAACATATAATATCAAAACCCCACAGTACTGGCTATTGTGGCTCTATATCTTCCTATTTCTGTCTGTTTTCATGATACTGGAGGTTCAGATCGGAACTTAAAGGCCTATGGCGGCGGCCTACTACTCCTAGGTAATCACCTCCCCCCCCGGGTAGAGCCGGGTGATCAGTGCTGTCAGAGCAACCTGGCTTACTGAGTCTCTACGATCCATACCACTAGCTGGACTGAGAGCTGACAAGTTATTTAACAGCATGCTATTCTGACGGGCCCTGAAGAAGGGTGCAGAAATAACATATGGCGGGAGAGAACTGCATAATGCTTTGGGAGGACATTCCGGCAAAACTTGCATCCCTTATGCACAGGCTCATAGAGTCTGCACCTTACTATCTGATGGGTCGGCTACACTTAGCAGAAGGATACGGGGCTCCGGATGGAGGAGCCTACAACTATATCAGCGGAGCTGAAAATAAAACAATGCCCTAGTCCAGGTGCTGCAACTAGTGTCGGAACTCCACATTCTGCCTATAATAAAGCTCCGGTGGCCTGCTTGATGAGGATTATCAATGTCTGCAGCCCATTTCAAACAAGGAGCCCCCTTACACATATAACCCTCAGCCAATCGCTAATGCTGTGAGCACCTCTCGCAATTATCAGACCAATCTAAAATGTCAAATACCCGGTTACCCGATCTCCCTGTTCACTAACCTGCCTTATCTGGAAGATCCACCACCGCACTATGCGGCCAGGCTGACTATCTTGGGAAAAAACACTTGCAATCCCTCTCTGCAGGTCGCTGGAGACATAGTCTCATTGACTCTCTCACACTCTGCATACCAGGCGACCGGCGGGGGCATAAAATTATCGGGTGAGAGACTGATAACCACCGGATCAATTAAATATGTGTCTGGGAGACTCCTTCTCAATTACAATAGTACACAGCACTCCCCTCGCACTTTGGCGGTGCTGAATAAGATATCCATGAGCTTCGATACGGGTTGAGGGGTCTGCTGAAAGAAAAATACTAACCTGTCATATTATTTAACCTAGTATAAGATATGTTCACGATTTTCTCTGTTTGTTTAATGCTTGCTGTTTTAATATTTTAATTTGGCAAAGTTATTAGGTTAAGGGGTGGTTCTTTGTACGCACTTATGCCACATATGGGTATAATATGCAGAGACTGCTGTTGTAATACCAGGGAACACAATCTGAACACTTTGTTAATATTTCTCTCAGACATTATGGCAGCAAGAGGGGACGGTAAGCTTTATTGTTTGAATGACGAACAATGCCTTATTCATGTTATTGGCAACCAGGCTGTACACATGTCTCAGAGCCCTGCGCGCGGGCGCGGCCGCGGGTGAGGACTTCTACATATAATTATAGATATGAGCCGTCATTGCTTATTAGCCATGAGGGAAAGTGGTAAGATTTAGCATCAAACCCTCAGCTATATTCAGAGCCTTGCTCCCCCCTCCCCTTCTCATTAGACAGTGCTACGTCCTGGTTACAGTCTCCTGCAGAGTATTTAATCATAAGAGACACGGTTGTGATTCCACAGATTATAATCACTTTGTTTTAAGTTTTTAGAAAATAATTTTGCTCTTTAATATAGGCATAATTCCCCCCATAACCCTCTATGATAATCTCTCTATGGGGTCCTGTCAGATATAACTCCAGTCATGCTTATACTTCATCAAAAATGAATCATCCTCACTATTATTTCTTTTTAGTTTCACTTAAGTTACATACTCAATATAAACCCCTGAACTTTTACCAAGATCACAGACAAGGTCCAAGAGTGGCCTTTACTAGTGTTCTTAGGGGCTGAAAAATGAGGACTATCATTATTCTTACATTCTCAAATGTTTGCTGTACTGTTTTTTTATATGATCTGTTCACATTTGTTTTGTTTTCTCCTCAATAAAAAAAAATTGGTATAAAAAAAATAAAAAAATAAATAAAATAAAAATAGTGAGATATCTTGCAGAGGGATGCAGCATTCTTAAAATTGCAAAGCTTCTGAAGCGTGATCATCGAACAATCAAGCGTTTCATTCAAAATAGTCAACAGGGTCGCAAGAAGCGTGTGGAAAAACCAAGGCGCAAAATAACTGCCCATGAACTGAGAAAAGTCAAGCGTGCAGCTGCCAAGATGCCACTTGCCACCAGTTTGGCCATATTTCAGAGCTGCAACATCACTGGAGTGCCCAAAAGCACAAGGTGTGCAATACTCAGAGACATGGCCAAGGTAAGAAAGGCTGAAAGACGACCACCACTGAACAAGACACACAAGCTGAAACGTCAAGACTGGGCCAAGAAATATCTCAAGACTGATTTTTCTAAGGTTTTATGGACTGATGAAATGAGAGTGAGTCTTGATGGGCCAGATGGATGGGCCCGTGGCTGGATTGGTAAAGGGTAGAGAGCTCCAGTCCGACTCAGACGCCAGCAAGGTGGAGGTGGAGTACTGGTTTGGGCTGGTATCATCAAAGATGAGCTTGTGGGGCCTTTTCAGGTTGAGGATGGAGTCAAGCTCAACTCCCAGTCCTACTGCCAGTTTCTGGAAGACACCTTCTTCAAGCAGTGGTACAGGAAGAAGTCTGCATCCTTCAAGAAAAACATGATTTTCATGCAGGACAATGCTCCATCACACGCGTCCAAGTACTCCACAGCGTGGCTGGCAAGAAAGGGTATAAAAGAAGAAAATCTAATGACATGGCCTCCTTGTTCACCTGATCTGAACCCCATTAAGAACCTGTGGTCCATCATCAAATGTGAGATTTACAAGGAGGGAAAACAGTACACCTCTCTGAACAGTGTCTGGGAGGCTGTGGTTGCTGCTGCACGCAATGTTGATGGTGAACAGATCAAAACACTGACAGAATCCATGGATGGCAGGCTTTTGAGTGTCCTTGCAAAGAAAGGTGGCTATATTGGTCACTGATTTGTTTTTGTTTTTGAATGTCAGAAATGTATATTTGTGAATGTTGAGATGTTATATTGGTTTCACTGGTAAAAATAAATAATTGAAATGGGTATATATTTGTTTTTTGTTAAGTTGCCTAATAATTATGCACAGTAATAGTCACCTGCACACACAGATATCCCCCTAAAATAGCTATAACTAAAAACAAACTAAAAACTACTTCCAAAACTATTCAGCTTTGATATTAATGAGTTTTTTGGGTTCATTGAGAACATGGTTGTTGTTCAATAATAAAATTAATCCTCAAAAATACAACTTGCCTAATAATTCTGCACTCCCTGTATACATAAGTGCATTTGTGCATACATATATACATACGTGCATGTGTGCATACATATATACATATGTCCGTGCGTGTGTATACATATATACATTATGGGACTTCCAAACTGCAGCATGGCAAATTTCCTCAGGGGTAGCATCGGTCTCCAAAGCCCAAGACGTTGCGACTGCCCTAGAAGAATGCGCTTTAAACCCATCTGGAACCAGTTCACCTCTTTGTTTATATGCTCTGGAGATGGCCAGAACTATCCAATTTGAAATAGTGGAGCTTGACAAATTCTAGGTCCTCAAGGGATGATGAATGACCAGTAACTTGCAAAGAGAGACATAGATATGAAGATATCGAACAACGTCTAAAAGATACCTTGAACCTGCTGACTTTAAGGACAAAAAGAAAGTAAGATGATATCTTGGTTCTTGTGAAATCCTGACACAACTTTAGGAAGGAATTCTGTTCAAAGGACAACTTTGTCCTGATGAAAGGAAATGCTTGAAGTTCAGAAACTTGGCAAAGTCAAAAAAACAGAAGGAAACCTCATGAAAAAAACTCAAATAGATCCTCCATAAGAACTAAAAAGTTAAATCCCAAGAATGAACAGTCATTTTAGTAGCAGGTTGGGTATGAGTGGCTGAACAAATTTAACTATCAAAGGATCTTGAGCCCACTTGATCCCAGATAGTGCAGAGACTGCCAAAACCTGAACCTTCAAATTTCGAATCCTAAGCCCCTGAAGAAATTCATCATGAAGAAATTCAAGCAAATGAGAAAGTTGAATTGAAGTTGTAGAGGCTTGATGTCTGATCATCCAGGTAGAGAAAGTATCCCAGAATCTATAGTAAATCTTAGAAGTGGAACCTTTCCTGGCCTGCAATAAGGTCTCAATAACAGAAGATGAAATATTAATTTGATTGTAGTCTGGAGATTTCAGAAACCATGCCGTCAACTTGAACTCATGGGGTCTTGGATGGTGTTACAGGAATTTCCCAGACACAAAGATATAAGCAAATACTTTTATTATATTCCTTCTTTGAATAACAAACAACAGGTTAAAGTAAATAGCAGATTCATATACAGCAGGCGGTGAGACATCTATAGATGGTAAAGTGATGTCCGATAGAAAGCTCTTCTGCACAGGCTTTTATACCTTCTTATCACATATACACCAATTACTACAAAGTTCTAGAATATCCTCTCACATTCTACAGTGAAAATAAGTTTATTGTGTAGGTGTATTTAACAAAACATACATTTTGTGACATAAGACAATAAAGCAGTGAAGATGTATTCATAACATAAGACAGCCTGCTACTAAAAAACACATTCCATAGGGGGATTGTGTATAAGTGAAGTTGTAATTGTAGAAATTACTAGAACGTGACTATAACTAAATACATATGTTGTGTACATACATCAGCCATATTATGTACATAAATCAGTCATATTGGCTATATTCTCTATCAGATGGAATACAGGGCCCTGATACAACATATCCTGAGAAACTGGAATAATTGCCATTCTCTGGACCAGAGGAAACCATGGTCTTTGTGGCCAAAAAAGGTAGGACTGGGATGAAAATCGCCTTTTCCATTCAAATTGTCTTCAACAACCTAGGAATCAGAGGGATTGAAGGAAAAACATAAAACAGTTTGTATAGCATCCCCCATCTGTTGGTGATCATAACCGACTGTTGAGTAGCCACTCTGTTGGATATATTTCCTGTCTGCTTAGAAAATCCCCAATAATGTTCTCCTGACCTGGAACATGAATGGTTACTATGCACTCTGCATTGTGTTGAGCCCAAACAAATAGCAGAGCTACTTTCTGCAGAACAGACTGACTTCATGTTCCTCCCTGAAACTGAAAGTATGATGTTGCAGTTCTATTGACAAAATTTTCACAGACTTTGCCTTCCATTGACTTTGAAAGTGCAAGATAAACAGATCTTATTTCCAAAAGATTGGATTGAAGGGACTGAGTTTGACTTCCCCAGAAGCTCTGGGCAAAAGCCCAGTTGCAGATAACCCCCAACCTGACTTGCTTTCATCTGTCTGAAGCAGAACCCAGTCTGGTTCTTTTAAAAGACAACAAAAATAAGAATAATTTAGAGACTAAGGCCGATATTCATGCACCTATCACTAACAATGCAATAACAGATACTCAAACATTGGTAGTTAGCATCTCTAAGGCCTTGGCACCCAGATTCGACACCCTCAAGCTTGAGATTAAGCAAGATATTCTATCCTTGACAAACAAAATTAGACAATTTTCAAACAGGTTACAAGAGGCAGAACAGAGAGTGTCGGATCTAGAAGATATTAGCACAATTCACAGCTCTAAACTTGAGGCTACTGATTGAATTCTTTAAAAAAATCAGCTTAAAATAGAGGATCTAGAAAATCGTTCTAGGAGAAACAATTCTAGAATAATAGGGGTCCCAGAGGAAAAACAGTATGAAGACTTAAACAAATTTATTTCTGTGACGTTAGTTCAACTTTTAAAAATTCCACCTTCTCACCAACCAATTATTGTGGAAAGAGTACACAGGCTTGGCAGGCTATCAAACGGGGGTAAAGGAAATATAAGGGCAAGACCAATTATAGCTAAATTGTTAAATTATCAGGACAAGGCCACTCTTTTTCAATATTACCGTAAGACTCAACCCATCTCACTTGGGGCGTCAAATATATTTTTATTTCAGGATTTCTCCACAGAAACGGCAAGAAAGAGAAAGGAATTGTCCCCTGCTTGTAGAAAATTGATAAATTTGCGTTACCGTGCTATGCTAATTTATCCCGCTAAGCTAAAGGTCTCTATAAATGATGAAGTGTATTTTTTTTTAATCTGCCAAAGAAGCAGACAAATTCGTAGCTGATTTGAATAACCAGGACAATAGTTTACTTATGATATGGAAATCTTTTGCTCTCCTACTTCCTAGACCTCTCAATGAGGATCCTGTGTGTGGTTCGGGGGCCAATTTGGGGTTACAAGGGTTTATGTGGGTGTTCGTTTAATCCCTTTTTTTTTTTTTTCCCATGCATCTTAATTTGTTAAGAAAATGGGTAAGGTAGATACATTTAAAATAGTTTCTTGGAATATTGGAGGTCTTACTTCTCCCATTAAACGAAAGGCAATTATTTCTTATTTAAGAAAGATCGACACAGACATAGCTTTTCTACAAGAAACCCACTTGAATTCAGCAGAGGTATTAAAATTCTCATGGGTTAAGGAAGTGTTTGCCTCCACAGGCATGGAGAGAAAAAGAGGAGTGGCAATCTTGATAGGAAAAATAATTAAATATGAAATTTTGCACACCATCACGGACCCAGAGGGGAGATTTTTAATGCTGAAAATAAAAATAGGAATTTTATATACATTGTGTAATATTTATGCTCCCAATGTTGTTGATCCAAAATTTTGGGATGCACTACAATCAAGAGCTCTTGTAAATTCGGAGGGATATCTGATCCTAGGGGGGGATTTTAATATGGCACCACTTTATCCATTAGATAGGTTAAGGCAGAATTCTAGGCCAGGGAAGAGTAAGCGAGACAGGTTGGAGACTAAGTTGTTTAAGAAGATCTCACATAATTTGGCGATTAGAGGTATTTGGAGATCACAGAATCCGGATGCAAGAGATTGTACATGCTTATCTAAAGCCCACAAAACATTATCTAGGATAGATCTATTTTTAATTGATGAAAGGCTTTGTAAACTGCAGGTTAAAGCAGTTATCTCCCCAATCTGTATATCAGATCGTGGCCCTATTTTCTTGGAATTTCAAATGAATGAATTTAAGTCAGTGGTTACTCGCTTTTTCTTTCCCACATATTTAGCAAATGATCTAAAATTCAAAAATTGGCTTAAGCTTAAATATGAAGAATATGTGCACTTTAATAAAGCATACATTAACCGCCCGGCTATATTTTGGGAGGCTGCCAAGGCAGTTCTTAGGGGAGAAATGATTGCTTATAGCGTCAACAGATCTAAAAAAATTTAAATAAGAGAATCAGAAGTATTAAAGGCAGTACTTAATTCATATAATCTCTATCTACTTGATAGTTCTCAAGAAAACTGGGCCAAATATACTAGATCAAAAAGTGAGAGAGACAAGTTTCTTGTATATAGAGACACACAGAGGGAGTTAAGACTCCAAGCAAGATTATATAGATATGGCAACAAGGCTGGGAAATTATTGGCAAATTTGGTAAAAAAAAGAGAGAAGACCCCCACTGATTGATAGGTTGTATCATGAAGGAAAAACTTTTACAAATCCAGAAGATATTGAACAAAAAAATTCAGATTATTACCAAGAGCTCTATTCTTTTAGAAACTCAGACAAGGGTCAATCTGCTGATTTTTGAAATAAAATTACCTATCCTTCACTTAATCGAGAATAAGTCACAACTGTGAACGCCCCTATCTCTGAAATGGAAATTTCAAAAGCATTCAAGATCTCCCATTAAACAAAACTCTGGGGGGGGGCGTGTCTGGGCAGCGGCTGTGAGCGGTCGCAAATCTGAAGCCTGCTGATGCAGGGGAGAGAATCCGCCGATTATCTGCCACCTGATGTCCCATATTCTTTAGAATGTGATATGCCCTGATAACAGAGTACAAGCTGACCTGGGAGATATATTTTTTATTGGGATTGCATCAGTGGTTTTGGACTGGACTGTAGACGTTGGAGGCGGCGGCCTGCTTGTCTACCTACCCCCCCCCCCGGTAATCCGGGGTAAAAGCAGTAATTACTACTCTACTGCAACACTTCTACTTCAAATTTAAATATGGAAGAGACCCTCTTTCTGCAGGTGCAGACCCTATTTGCGGACTTTGACCGTCAGATAAGCCTTTGATTCGACCGGCTTATGGAAGTCATGGGCATAGAGGAGGAGCAAGCGGAACTTAATATGGCGGACGGCACCACCTCCGGATCGCAACATAACGGCCTACATAGAAGTGAGGGCTTTGTCCCTAAGACGATCAACGCAACAGGCTGTGAGCTCAGTGTGGAAGAGACCACTGCAGAAGGACACGGTTACAACAGTAACGTGACGGCGCTTGCCACTAATACATATGCCAGTGAAGATCCTCCGCCTGATAGTTTCAAGTCGGAGATAGAGTTGGGGCGATCCTCACCCATTTCCCAACCTGCTGTGTTGGTCCCTACATTGCGCACAGACCAAGCTCTGGGAATCCAAGTTGAGCAACCGCACCCGGGACTGATAAGGGATGGTGAGATGGGATGCGAAAGTGCATTGAAGCGGCTAAGTGAGACTTTGTTCTGCCTAGATGTGTTGGGGAATAAGGCTGACTTTTAAGGCTTTGATAGTGCTTTGCTGCAAAATCTGGAAGGCACGCACCTACTTAGAAGCGACTATTCAGCCCCTTTAAAACGGTCTGGAGTAGGGTAATCAGAATTCCAGGTGGTGTACTGCCGTGTAGGAACTTTGAGGGCCAGCCTGTGCCATACATTCTGCTTTATTTTGTTTTTCTGTTGTTTATGGCGATCCCGGTCACTATGTTGGTATATGTATATAAGTGTCAATGTTTCTAGTTTTTGCACTTTTTGTAAGCAAGCATTTTATAGTGTATTAACTTGCCCCACCTACACCAATGGTTACATTTGTCTATATGTGCAACTTGTATGCTGGTGCCACCTATCCTAGTTATTATGAGTATGAGAGGGGTTCACATATCCATATAAGTCACGGAACCTCTATGTGAATAGTTATGCTAACTTGCTCCAAATGCACCAAGGGTTACATATAAATCTCTGTGTGTGGCTTATATGCTTAGGCCACTTATCCCAGTTATAGAAATGAGTGTAAGATATGTTCTAATATTCATGTAAATCACTAACCCCCTATGCGAAGATCTACTCTGCAAATGACATGTGACAAGGGTGCACTGCATTATTTGACTTAGCTACCTATGTTTGCTTACCTATAACTGCATAAATATGTGTCCTTGGATGTAAGAACATTATAATCCTTGCATGCCCTTCTATTAATTAGTTAATCTAAAATGGGGGTTACCCTGAGTAGGGGGATGATTTATTCTGACCTGTTCTATCACCTAAGTGGGAATGGCATGCGAAACTGGTGCTTACACTATCTGTTTTAACTTCCTGCATGTAATCATATTCAAATCTCATGAATCTGTCTCCTTAGATACTACAACATTTGGGTCTTTACATAAACCCCTGCAAAGTACCTAATATGTGACAGGGGCCTCCCTGGGCTGCGGTCTAATTAAGTTTGACCCACTAAACTTACATCCCTATTGATGAGGCTTAGCTTCAAAGGTAGTCATGTGGTCTATTTTTTCCTTCTACAGCTCCACTATAAGATTTATTTCCTAACTCTGTCGGGTCTCTATGCCCTGTGGATATTCTCAGGGTTTTCAGTAATTTTAATGTACTGTCTGCGGCCGAGATAGTAGACATAATATATATAGTTTGTCATGTATCTATTGGTAATCCGTGGAGGCCCTATGTAGAGTTTTATTAATGTTGGTGGAGCTGTGGAAGTTAGTATTTGATGCAGGGCCATATAAGCGGCTACCACAATGTTATTTGTATAAAATATTTACAGTCCGGGAGGAGCCCTGCCCCTTTCGAAAACAGGCTAACTAGAGTATAGGTACGTGACTAACTCTGAGGGACAGCTACTGTTAGATGTCGGGTCATATAAAAAAAACATGAGGTTCGTGAGGGGCCTTGCCCCTCTCCAGGCTGTGGTTTCCCAATACTACGGTATATAGAATATTCCCATATATGTTGGTTTATTGGGTGCTGCGCTGCGCAACTTTAGAATACCATATTTTTGGGCTATTATTTAGGTTATAGACACAAGAAGACCTATGCTTATTTCTTTAGAGACAGGGTATGAAAATTATATTTTTTGGCTATTATTTAGGTTATAGACACAAGAAGACCTATGCTTATTTTCATTAGAGACAGGGTATGAAAATTAGGTCTCACGACCAACATTTGTTATGCTATGCTGTGTCTATGCTAACATATTTATATATAAAATGAGGTACCGCCCATGGCCTAATGTTTTCCCTACTGTTCGGGAATCTAAGTTGTTTACTGTTCTAAGACATACCTATGTATTAACTGTGCAAGAATTATTGTATGTATACAGGTATGTTGCCATGACTAAGAATATAGGTATATGCCATTTTTAGGGAACCCCAAATTTCAAGCAGGATTGCAATCGATATCTTTTCAAAGATGGCACACTTTGGGGTTGGATAATATCTCCCAAATGGTAGATAGAGACAATGTGTTAAAACATTTGAGACTTTGAAAGGAGAGTTTAATCTTTTAGATAAATAATTTGTTGCTTATCTACAAGCAAGACATTTTATTCACAAATTAGCAAATGAGTTTGGTTGGAATCGGTCTCTTGGGAATATGGAAAATTGGCTTGTGATGGCAAGAAATGGGTACATGTCAATTTCGATATGCTATCAACTTTTGAGCTCTAATAAATGTGAGCTACATTTAGAAAGTATTTCTGCTGCATGGAATGTATTAATACCTCATCATAATATTGATGTTAGGCTTATCCAAGGCTCTATTTCAAGAGTCAAACAAACTACTCTATCCACAACATGGAGAGAATCTCATACTAAGTTATTATCTAGGACTTACTTCACTCCTAAGAAAGGTCTTAGATATGGGAATACTAATTTTAATAAATGTCCAAAATGTTAATTATTATCAGCTGACCTTGTCCATATGTTATGGGACTGCCCCAAGATAAAACATTTTTGGCTTAAAATTGAATATTGGATTAACAAAGTATTGAAGATCTCCCCTCTGGGTCTAACGTTAACTCACAGTCTTTCTTGGAGAACTTACTAAAGACCTCTAGATACATAATAAAATTATAAATATGACCATTTTAGCGGCAAGATATCTAATCTTTAAGGATTGGAAGAAAAGTGCAACCCCTAATATTATAGAGCTTAAAAACTGTTTGAAGAAACAGTGTATGCTGGAACAGATAGACACCAACATTAATAAGGAACTGGATATTGGACGCTTCTTTAAAAAGTGGTCACTATTTATTAAAACGCTTTATGCCAATGAGATAGAATTTTTTATTTTTCCATTCAGAAATTCAGAATTAGTGCTATTAGGAGGAGTATGGTAATCTACCCCTTTTCTGTTTGTTTTTTTTTGGGGGGGGGGTTGGGGTGACCAATTGATTGGACTTGTCCCTAGAGCTCCTTTCTCTGGTACCTAGTTCTTGATAAGAAGTGAGGTTAATATATTGTAGAGAATGGAATTTGAACCTCATAGGATTAGGGAAGGTTCGAAGAATGTAATTGCTTAAGGGAAATGTTTTGTTATTTCTTCTGTTGAATTTTTTAAAGATAAAATAGAAAATACCAGCATAGTGAAAGGAAGAATATAGATTAAGATACTTTGTACTTGGGTTATAGGAACATAACGGTATATTTTATACTATTTGATTTTCCTTGTTTTAGCAGCTTAAAGAGAATGTTCATATGGTTTATATGTTTAAAGTTTGGTGTTATTTATGTATTTATTTATTTTTTTGCAAGGTGTTATGCACATGTCTTGTGTTTTTTTCTGTGCTGGAACATAAATAAAATTAAATAAATAAAAAAAATAAAAAATAAAAGACGACATCTGGATAGATTTGAAGTCTGAACCCACCAATGAGACTTCCTCAAGGTTTCTAGAAATGGAATTCGAGGAGACAGAAAGGATTTCATCCTGAAATTACTAAGGAAATGACTTTGAAAAGGATGCATTCTCCATCTTGCCCACTTGACAACATGAATAACTCAGGCCATGTGACCCAAAAACTTCATCCACTGGCGGGCTGACAGATACTTAATTTGTCAAAGACACAGAAAGTACTTCTTAAGGAACTGACTCCGTGGCTGAGGAAGAGATACTATCCCTTTGATGGTGTTGAAGTGAGTTCCCAGGAACACTTAATTCCGAGAAGGAATAAAATGACTCTTCAGAAAATGTATGATCCATCCGTGATCCAGAAGAAATTGAATCAGAATCTCTCTCTGAACATTTGCTTGATGAAGAGAATCGGGAATGTCGTCTAAGTAGTGGATGACAAACAAGCTCTTTAGACGCAATTCTGAGTAGTGGATGACAAACATGAATGAGGGACATGAATACTCTTGGAGCTGTTGATATTACGAAAAGGTAGCGCTTTAAACTGAGTGTTGAATGCCCACTGCAAAACCTTAGATATTTTCTTAATGTGGAAAAAAGCATCCTTGAGATCCAGAGACAGAAAAAATGCCCCCAGAGGCATAAGGTTGATTACAGAAAGTCTGGGTCTCCATCCTGAAAGCCGTGGTTACTAGAAAGGAGTTTAGCTTCCGAAGATCTTGAATTTGTCTCCAATTACCATCTTTTTTCTTTATCAGGAAGAGTGGATACTGCTTCTAGCAGTAAACAGGAACTCTTTGAATAACTTCATACTTTAATAAAAAAAAAAAAAAGGGTAAATTTTTAAAAAATACTGAAATATAACAAATTTGATTAATTAAACCCACCCTCATTTTGCAGAGTCTATCCAATGCCGTGGAGCAGTTGCGTGAAGTTGACATTCACTTTAATCTTTTATTGAGGTTTTTTATAGATGGCAACATATAGTATACAACATTCCTTAATGAAAACAGATATACAAGTTATTTTCATGCTAAGATAATAAGATATACAGTTAAATATTTAAAGGAGTGGAAGACAATGTATGACCTGGGGAGTTAGAAGCCTCAATGACAGGTGTATGGGCTCTTTTTTTTAGCCAGGATGATAAACAATTACTAACCTTGAAAATAACAGTATGGGAGTAGCAATTTATATACTGAGTGCTTAAAGCAGCACATCTTCAAAAACAAAACAAGATGGCCTTAATGCTGAGAACAAAGTTGTATAGGCATAGATGAAACCTTTATTTTTTCAAATGAATAGCATAATTGCGGTAACTACTGCACAGGTCACTTTTTGACCAACTGGGGTTGTTAAACTTATTTCAAATGGTAGTGAAAAGGACGTCCAGTTGAGTAACACAAAATACAATAAATATGTTTACATCTTATAAAGAAAGTCTAAAACTAAACCTCTCTCTATAGCTATATGAGTTGCATACTTGTTTTGAAAACGAAAGAAGGTATTCCCTTAACATATGAATCAGTTAGCTGCCAAATTATGGAGTAATATGAGCCTTTAAAATAAGTGAAACTACACCTCTGTATTCAAGAATTGGGGGATGTAATAGGTGCATGGGTAATGGGTTTGGCAATAACTCTAACGTCAGTCACCCCCAAGAAACGTTTCAATAAAGATCAAGGGCTCAAAGAGAAAAAAAAACTGACAGCAGTAAAGAAAGTTCCATTTCAATGTACCTGAATATTCATGGCTAGGGAATGAGCATAAACCAAGTGTAGATGTTAATAAGGTTAAAGGGACAGTCTACACCAGAATTTGTATTGTTTGAAAAGATAGATAACATAATTTATGCTTACCTGATAAATTCCTTTCTTCTGTAGTGTGATCAGTCCACGGGTCATCATTACTTCTGGGATATTACTCCTCCCCAACAGGAAGTGCAAGAGGATTCACCCAGCAGAGCTGCATATAGCTCCTCCCCTCTACGTCACTCCCAGTCATTCGACCAAGGACCAACGAGAAAGGAGAAGCCAAGGGTGAAGTGGTGACTGGAGTATAATTTAAAAAATATTTACCTGCCTTAAAAAACAGGGCGGGCCGTGGACTGATCACACTACAGAAGAAAGGAATTTATCAGGTAAGCATAAATTATGTTTTCTTCTGTTAAGTGTGATCAGTCCACGGGGTCATCATTACTTCTGGGATACCAATACCAAAGCAAAAGTACACGGATGACGGGAGGGATAGGCAGGCTCTTTATACAGAAGGAACCACTGCCTGAAGAACCTTTCTCCCAAAAATAGCCTCCGAGGAAGCAAAAGTGTCAAATTTGTAAAATTTGGAAAAAGTATGAAGCGAAGACCAAGTTGCAGCCTTGCAAATCTGTTCAACAGAGGCCTCATTCTTAAAGGCCCAAGTGGAAGCCACAGCTCTAGTAGAATGAGCTGTAATTCTTTCAGGAGGCTGCTGTCCAGCAGTCTCATAGGCTAAACGAATTATGCTACGAAGCCAGAAAGAAAGAGAGGTAGCAGAAGCCTTTTGACCTCTCCTCTGACCAGAGTAAACGACAAACAGGGAAGACGTTTGTCGAAATTCCTTAGTTGCCTGTAAATAAAACTTTAGGGCACGAACTACATCCAGATTGTGCAGAAGACGTTCCTTCTTCGAAGAAGGATTTGGACACAAAGAAGGAACAACAATCTCTTGATTGATATTCCTGTTAGTGACTACCTTAGGTAAGAACCCCGGTTTAGTACGCAGAACTACCTTATCCGAATGAAAAATCAAATAAGGAGAATCACAATGTAGGGCTGATAACTCAGAGACTCTTCGAGCCGAGGAAATAGCCATTAAAAATAAAACTTTCCAGGATAACAACTTTATATCAATGGAATGAAGGGGTTCAAACGGAACGCCTTGTAAAACGTTAAGAACAAGGTTTAAACTCCATGGCGGAGCAACAGTTTTAAACACAGGCTTAATCCTGGTCAAAGCCTGACAAAAAGCCTGAACGTCTGGAACTTCTGACAGACGTTTGTGCAACAGAATGGACAGAGCTGAGATCTGTCCCTTTAATGAACTAGCAGATAAACCCTTTTCTAAACCTTCTTGTAGAAAAGACAATATCCTAGGAATCCTAACCTTACTCCAAGAGTAACCTTTGGATTCGCACCAATATAGGTATTTACGCCATATCTTATGGTAAATCCTTCTGGTAACAGGCTTCCTAGCCTGTATTAGGGTATCAATAACTGACTCAGAAAAACCACGTTTTGATAAAATCAAGCGTTCAATTTCCAAGCAGTCAGCTTCAGAGAAGTTAGATTTTGATGTTTGAAAGGACCCTGTATCAGAAGGTCCTGTTTCAGAGGTAGAGACCAAGGTGGACAGGATGACATGTCCACCAGGTCTGCATACCAAGTCCTGCGTGGCCATGCAGGTGCTATTAGAATAACTGATGCTCTCTCCTGTTTGATTCTGGCAATCAATCGAGGAAGCATCGGGAAGGGTGGAAACACGTAAGCCATCCTGAAGTCCCAAGGTGCTGTCAGGGCATCTATCAGGACTGCTCCTGGATCCCTGGATCTGGACCCGTAACGAGGAAGCTTGGCGTTCTGTCGAGACGCCATGAGATCCATCTCTGGTTTGCCCCACTGATGAAGTATTTGGGCAAAGACCTCCGGATGAAGTTCCCACTCCCCCGGATGAAAAGTCTGACGACTTAAGAAATCCGCCTCCCAGTTCTCCACTCCCGGGATGTGGATTGCTGACAGGTGGCAAGAGTGAAACTCTGCCCAGCGAATTATCTTTGTTACTTCCATCATTGCTAGGGAGCTTCTTGTCCCTCCCTGATGGTTGATGTAAGCTACAGTCGTGATGTTGTCCGACTGAAACCTGATGAACCCCCGAGTTATCAACTGGGGCCAAGCCAGGAGGGCATTGAGAACTGCTCTCAATTCCAGAATGTTTATTGGTAGGAGACTCTCCTCCTGACTCCATTGTCCCTGAGCCTTCAGAGAATTCCAGACGGCACCCCAACCTAGAAGGCTGGCGTCTGTTGTTACAATTGTCCAGTCTGGCCTGCTGAATGGCATCCCCCTGGACAGATGTGGCCGAGAAAGCCACCATAGAAGAGAATTTCTGGTCTCTTGATCCAGATTCAGAGAAGGGGACAAGTCTGAGTAATCCCCATTCCACTGACTTAGCATGCACAGTTGCAGTGGTCTGAGGTGTAAGCGTGCAAAGGGTACTATGTCCATTGCCGCTACCATCAAGCCGATTACCTCCATGCATTGAGCCACTGACGGTTGTTGAATGGAATGAAGGGTGCGGCAAGCACTTTGAAGTCTTGTTAACCTGTCTTCTGTCGGGTAAATCTTCATTTCTACAGAATCTATAAGAGTCCCCAGAAAGGGAACTCTTGTGAGTGGAACGAGTGAACTTTTCTTTTCGTTCACCTTCCATCCATGTGACCTTAGAAATGCCAGTACTAACTCTGTATGAGACTTGGCAGTTTGAAAGCTTGAAGCTTGTATCAGAATGTCGTCTAGGTACGGAGCTACCGAGATTCCCCGCGGTCTTAGTACCGCCAGAAGAGCACCCAGAACCTTTGTGAAGATTCTTGGAGCTGTAGCCAATCCGAATGGAAGAGCTACAAACTGGTAATGCCTGTCTAGGAAGGCAAACCTTAGGTACCGGTAATGATCTTTGTGAATCGGTATGTGAAGGTAAGCATCCTTTAAATCCACTGTGGTCATGTACTGACCCTTTTGGATCATGGGTAAAATTGTCCGAATAGTCTCCATCTTGAACGATGGAACTCTTAGGAATTTGTTTAGGATCTTTAAGTCCAGGATTGGTCTGAAAGTTCCCTCTTTTTTGGGGACCACAAACAGATTTGAGTAAAACCCTTGTCCCTGTTCCGACCGTGGAACTGGATGGATTACTCCCATTAACAAAAGCTCTTGTACGCAGCGTAGAAACGCCTCTTTCTTTGTTTGGTTTGATGACAACCTTGACAGATGAAATCTCTCTCTTGGAGGAGAGTATTTGAAGTCCAGAAGGTATCCCTGAGATATTATCTCTAGCGCCCAGGGATCCTGGACATCTCTTGCCCAAGCCTGGGCGAAGAGAGAAAGTCTGCCCCCCACTAGATCCGATCCCGGATCGGGGGCCCTCAATTCATGCTGTTTTAGGGGCAGCAGCAGGTTTCCTGGCCTGCTTGCCCTTGTTCCAAGACTGGTTAGGTCTCCAGCCTTGTCTGTAGCGAGCAACAGATCCTTCTTGTTTTGGAGCAGAGGAAGTTGATGCTGCTCCTGCTTTGAAATTCCGAAAGGAACGAAAATTAGACTGTCTGGCCTTAGGTTTGGCCCTGTCTTGAGGCAGGGCGTGGCCTTTACCTCCTGTAATGTCAGCGATAATTTCTTTCAAACCAGGCCCAAATAAGGTCTGCCCTTTAAAAGGTATATTAAGTAATTTAGACTTAGAAGAAACATCAGCTGACCAGGATTTTAGCCACAGTGCTCTGCGTGCCTGAATGGCGAATCCTGAATTCTTAGCCGTAAGTTTAGTTAAATGTACTACGGCCTCCGAAATGAATGAATTAGCTAGTTTAAGGACTCTAAGCTTGTCCGTAATGTCATCCAGAGTAGCTGAATTAATGGTCTCTTCCAGCGACTCAAACCAGAATGCCGCCGCAGCCGTGACCGGCGCAATGCATGCAAGGGGTTGCAATATAAAACCTTGTTGAACAAACATTTTCTTAAGGTAACCCTCTAACTTTTTATCCATTGGATCTGAAAAGGCACAGCTATCCTCCACCGGGATAGTGGTACGCTTAGCTAAAGTAGAAACTGCTCCCTCCACCTTAGGGACCGTCTGCCATAAGTCCCGTGTGGTGGCGTCTATTGGAAACATTTTTCTAAATATCGGAGGGGGTGAGAACGGTACACCGGGTCTATCCCACTCTTTAGTAATAATTTCAGTTAGTCTTTTAGGTATAGGAAAAACGTCGGTACTCGTTGGTACCGCAAAATATTTATCCAACCTACACATTTTCTCTGGTATTGCAACTGTGTTACAATCATTCAGAGCCGCTAACACCTCCCCTAGTAATACACGGAGGTTCTCCAGCTTAAATTTAAAATTTGAAATATCTGAATCCAATCTGTTTGGATCAGAACCGTCAGCCGCAGAATGAAGCTCTCCGTCCTCATGTTCTGCAAGTTGTGACGCAGTATCTGACATGGCCCTAGTATTATCAGCGCACTCTGTTCTCACCCCAGAGTGATCACGCTTGCCTCTTAGTTCTGGTAATCTAGCCAAAACTTCAGTCATAACAGTAGCCATATCTTGTAATGTTATCTGTAATGGCCGCCCAGATGTACTGGGCGCCACAATATCGCGCACCTCCCGAGCGGGAGATGCAGGTACTGACACGTGAGGAGAGTTAGTCGGCATAACTCTCCCCTCGCTGTTTGGTGAAATTTGTTCAATTTGTATAGATTGACTTTTATTTAAAGTAGCATCAATACAGTTAGTACATAAATTTCTATTGGGCTCCACTTTGGCATTGGAACAAATAACACAGGTATCTTCCTCTGAATCAGACATGTTTAACACACTAGCAAATAAACTTGCAACTTGGAATACAATTCTAGTAAAATATTATGAAAACGTACTGTGCCTATAAGAAGCACAGAAGATTTATGACAGTTGAAAATTAATAAACTGAAACAGTTATAGCATCAATCCTTGTAAACAACACAACTTTAGCAAAGGTTTGTTCCCATTAGCAAAAGACAACTAACTCTGATAGCAGAAAAAAAAAATTACAGAATAAACGTTTTTTTATCACAGTCAACTACAATCTCACAGCTCTGCTGTGAGAATTACCTCCCTCAAAACAAGTTTTGAAGACCCCTGAGTTCTGTAGAGATGAACCGGGTCATGCAGGAAATACAATGAGCTGCTGACTGAAATTTTTTGATGCGTAGCAAAAGCGCCAAAAAAACGGCCCCTCCCCCTCACACACAACAGTGAGAGAGATCAGAAACTGTCAGAAATTAGATCAAGCAACTGCCAAGTGGAAAAATAGTGCCCAAACATTTATTCACTCAGTACCTCAGAAAATGAAAACGATTTTACATTCCAGCAAAAACGTTTAACATAAATTAAGAGTTATTAAAAAGCCTGTTGCTAGTCCCTGCAAAATAGGCTAAAAGGTTTTATGTACACAGTGTAATTCCAGTGAAGTACCATTCCCCAGAATACTGAAGTGTAAAATATACATACATGACATTATATCGGTATGGCAGGATTTTCTCATCAATTCCATTGTCAGAAAATAAAAGCTGCTACATACCTCTTTGCAGGTTAATCTGCCCGCTGTCCCCTGATCTGAAGTTTACCTCTCCTCAGATGGCCGAGAAACAGCAATATGATCTTAACTACTCCGGCTAAAATCATAGTAAAAAACTCTGGTAGATTCTTCTTCAAACTCTGCCAGAGAGGTAATAACACACTCCGGTGCTATTATAAAATAATAAACTTTTGATTGAAGATATAAAACTAAGTATAATCACCATAGTCCTCTCACACATCCTATCTAGTCGTTGGGTGCAAGAGAATGACTGGGAGTGACGTAGAGGGGAGGAGCTATATGCAGCTCTGCTGGGTGAATCCTCTTACACTTCCTGTTGGGGAGGAGTAATATCCCAGAAGTAATGATGACCCGTGGATTGATCACACTTAACAGAAGAAAATCCCTTTATTCCCCATTCCCTAGTTTTGCATTACCAACACAGTTATATAAATACACTTTTTACCTCTGTGATAACCTTGTATCTAAGCCTCTGCAAACTGCCCCCTTTTTTCAGTTCTTTTGACAGACATCCATTTTGGCCAATCAGAGTTTGCTCACTGGAACTCCACGTGCATGAGCACAATGTTAAGACAAACGTGAACTAACACCCTCTAGTGGTGAAAAACTGCCAAAATGCCCTGAGAGAAGAGGCGGCCTACAAGGACTTAGAAATTAGCATATGAACCTCCTAGGTTTAGCTTTCAACTAAGAATACCAAGAGAACAAAGCAAAATTGGTGATAAAAGTAAAATGGAAAATTGTTTAAAATTACATTCTCTATCTGAATCATGAAAGTTTATTTTGGACTAGACTGTCCCTTTAATTATATTATTATTAGGAGACTGACCATAATACTGAGAGGGTCTATTAACCTTTAGTACTAATAAAATACAAGGCTAAGTGCCCTGTAGCATTGTGGTATACTGGGAGCAGTAGCCTAAAGAAATGTGAGGTTGTGATGTGATAATAGGAGAATGATTATACAGACTTCTGGGAGTAGTTAGAGAATTTGACTGATAAGTTACAATGCTTCTTGTCTAGTCTAGATTTGCAGTTGAAACCACGGTATGACCTTATATATATATACATACATACATATACATACATACATACACACACACACATATATATACACACACGTTATCCAGCTTAACGCTCACGAAAGGCACCTCAATATGGTATCTAGATATTTTAAGAGAATAAGTATAAACATGCACTGTCCTTTGTGTCTGTACTCAGCCTGATAGATCAAACAAGAGTCCTCATATGTAGCCGAGTTGAACAGCAGTCTTCAACTCCACTAACATATGTAGGGGCTGCCTGAAAAATCTGATCATGTTGAGTGTTTCAACCCACTCCAATTTTCCAAGATTACAGTTTCCTAACGCGCAACCGGCTGAAGATCTCCTGTGCCGTCGGTTGCTCCCGCTTGCTGAGGCCAGTTCCACCACCCCACCTCCAGTAAGGGGTAAAAAAGTGATGAGGGCTGAATTTCTTTATCGTTGTTAGTGAGTAGGGTGTTAAACGGCAAATGTGGCTGCTCAGCAGTAATAGCTTGCGTACCAATGCTATGTCTCAAGGCTCATGAGGCATCTAAGTATACGGGGCACTTGGCGCACTGTGAAAGAGCCTTTATCTCTCTATGTAGGATTAGTAATCCTCCGACAATGCTAGGGAGGTTGGCTGTATCCTCTCCCAGAATAGTCAAGGGCAATAGAGTTTTATGAGCTTCCAGTGAACCCGGCTTAGGCCAACACGCACCTCAGGTTGGTCCATGTTGCTGAGCTCTGCAGTTTCTATCCTGCTCATCAGACATTGTCATTGATTGTCCCCAGATCTATGTTCTGTAGTGTCAAGGAGGTGGTTGCCACAGCCTGCGTATTTACATCCTCAATTGGTGTTGGGTTTACACATTTATTTAGCGACTTACATAGTCCCATCAGGTTATCGAACCTGCTATTCATATTGTAGTGTTGTGCTTACTTCCTGGTTTGGTTAGATGGCACATTGAGGCTTCCATACAAAGATGATGTTATCAAGTGGGCTGTGCTTAGAATCAGAACAGTTCAGAGAAGCCATCTTGTGACAGTTTGTGATGCAGTTATAAAGTACAAGTAACAAGGACTGAACCTCAGGATCTGATAAGTGCTGCTACTAATAAGTTTGTCAGCTACAGATCACTGCAGCAGGATACAGCATCAGCCAGTCAGGAAGAGTAAGAACTGTCAATTACACATTATAAGTTCTATTACAGCTATACAGTTATAAGTTACCCTGGATTACTGTCTACAGAACAGACTTTATACAGCTGGTCAGGTAGTTCCCTTGTCATCTTGCATACTACCTGATACTGAGATACTATAGTGATGCATACACAGTGTACAGGACTGCTAATATAAAGGAGTGCAGCAGCCAATCATTATAAAGGAATATATATATATATATATATATATATATATATATGTGTGTGTGTGTATATATCCATATTACTGTGTGCAAATCTACAGGAGCCACCTTGTTGTGTAATCCAGTAAATAAAGTGCCAGTTTACATTTAGAAGTTGCAAGTGCATCATTCATATAAAGAGTTAATGTTTGCTATGTAAGGACATTACATCTGGCGACGAGTATACTACCACAAACTCACGCTATAATGGCTGTATTTGGAGCATTGAAAGAATTTGACCCTGACACAGATAACTGGGTTTCCTGGATTGAAAGGTTTCAGCAGTATTTACTTACCAATGACATTGGAGATACTAAGTCTGTTGCTGTCTGTCTGACAACTATTGGTGCTAAAACATATGAGATACTAAAAGACCTGCTACACCCAGAAAAGCCAGCCACCAAGTCTTTGTCTGAAATAAAACAGATCTTAACACAACATTTTCAACCACGGCCATTAGAGATTGCTGAGCGGTTCAATTTTTTTTAGCAGGTGCCAAGAGGTACAGGAGACTGTATCTACATTTGCAATCAGTTTAAAGAAATTGGCTAGCACCTGTGCTTTTGAGGATTATCTGAATATGGCCCTTAGAGATCAGTTTGTTATGGGTATCAGTACAGAATCTATTCAAAAGCGACTTTTGACAGAGGAGAGCCTGACCTTCCATAAAGCCCAAGAGATTGCTTCTGTTTTGGAACAGGCCACACAAGACACTAGGTTACTGCAGACACATTCCCACACTAAGGAAGAACAGGTATTTTTCTCTAATGTGAAGCAACAGACTAAACCAGTCAGTAAATATTCAGCAAAAGCAGCATCGCCTATTAACTGTTACAGATGTGGAGCACAGAATCAAGTAGCTTCTGAATGCAGATTTAAAAATGCTCGTTGTCATGGCTGTGGTAAAATAGGACACTTAAAGAAGGCTTGCAGAGGATCTCAGCAGAGTGCCTCAAGCAAAACACATAAGAAGGGAAATTACCACATGGCTTAAAGTGGAGCCACATCAGATTCAGAAGAGGAAATGACTGTTCAGCGTTTGACTGTATACACCATGGCAGCAGGGTCTGAGCCTTTGACCGTTCAAGTTAATATTGAAGGAAAAGATTTGACCATGGACTTAGATACTGGGGCTGCAAATTCCAGTATTGCTGCAGCCCACTACCTTGAAGCTACAAAGATACTCCAGAGAAGTCTTGACACCACTGGGGTGTGCATCTGTATCTGTGTGTACAAACAGTAAAACTGTCAATCTTACACTATATATACTAAAATCAGGTGGCCCACCTCTTTATGGAAGGGACTGGATACGAGCCCTTGGCATGCCTGGGAGCCTCAAAAACAGTGAAGTTCATCATATTGGAGTTGATTGTGCCCAGTGGATTCAGAACATTAAGACCAAATATGCCCCAGTGTTTGAAAATGTTCTGGGAAAAGTTAAGAACAAAAGGGTACGGTTAGTTAAAACCTGGAGCTAGGCCAAAGTTTTTCAAAGCACGAACTGTGCCATTTGCTTTAAGGGTAGGAGTTGATGCTGAACTGAGGAGGTTAGAAGAGTTAAAGATTATAAACCCAGTGCATCGTAGTGAGTGGGCTTCTCCTATTGTACCGGTAAGAAAGAAGGATGGACAGATCCGAATAAGTGGAGACTTTAGGATTGGGTTGAATGAACAGTTAGCAGTGGATAAGTATCCATTACCCAGGACAGAAGAGATTTTTGCTAGCTTAGCTGGGGGACAACATTTCACAAAGATTGATTTAAAAAATACTTACCTTCAACTTGAAGTACATCCAGATTCCCGCAAGTTACTCACCATCAATACTCACCGTGGTTTATTTCAATATAATCGTATGGTCTTTGGCATTGCTCCTGCACCAGCCATCTGGCAACATACCATGGAAGAACTGTTAAATGGACTACCCCATGTCCAATGCCTTTTTAGATGACATGTTAATCATGGGCAGGACGGAGGAAGAACATTGACACAATGTAGAGAGGGTACTGCAGCGGCTAATGACCTACGGGTTGAAAGTCAACTTGGAGAAGTGTGCTTTCATGCATGACAAATTAGAATTTTGTGGCCATGTTATAGAATGTCATGGTCTACACACTGCTGATGACAAAGTCAAGGCCTTGCAATAAGCTCCTATACCACAGAATGCATCACAACTATGATCATACCTTGGTCTCCTTAACTATTACCACTGTTGTCTTCCATAGCTAGCCCATACGTTACACCCACTGCATCAGCTTCTTGAGACAAATCGACCCTGGTTGTGGAGCAGTGAATGCAATCAATCGTTCCAGGAATCCAAGAACCTACTCCTGTGTTCCCACATGTTAATGCACTATGATCTTCAGAAACCACTCATGATAGCATGTGATGCTTCACCTTATGGTTTAGGGGCTGTCTTGTCACACACAATGGCAGATGGGACAGACCTACCGGTAGCCTTTGCTTCCCGTTCTCTAACGACGGCAGAGAAGAACTATTCCCAATTAGACAAGGAAGCATTAGCCATTGTATGGGCTGTTAAGGAGTTCGATAACTATATTTATGGTAGAAAATCTACTCTTTTAACTGACCATAAGCCACTGCTGACCATCTTTAATCCAAGGAAAATAATTTCAACCACTACAGTGTCTAGATTGCAAAGGTATGCTCTAACTTTGGGAGCATATCATTAATCCATCAAATACCGGGCCCATGATTCCGATGGCAATGCTGATGCCATGCCCAGGCTTCACAAAATGAATTCCTCACCAGTTGTTCAAGAAAGCCTTCCAAGTGTGTGTTTTACGGGTATAGTACATGCCAAACAAATTGCAAAGGAGACAGCTTGTGATACTGAATTACAACTTCTGGCAAAGTATTTGAGAGATGGCTGGCCAAGAACTGGCTGTGATGTGCAGCGAGCATACATACTACGAGCAAAAGAACTCACACTCAGAAATGGATGTATTTTATAGGGTGAGAGAGTTCTGGTTCCTAACGGGCTATGGCAAGCTACCTTAAAACGCCTTCATGAAGGACATCCAGGCATTGTCAGAATGAAACAGAAGGCTAGGGGTCATGTTTAGTAGCCGGCCATTGATAAAGACATTGAGAACTATGTTATGGCATGCAAAGGGTGTGTTCAAGCTCAAGGACAGCTTCCACGAGGAGCTGTACAACCATGGGACTGGCCTACTACTCCTTAGGAGAGACTACATTTGGACTTTGCCGGTCCTATTGATGGAATCTCATACTTAATCATAATTGATGCACACTCTAAGTGGCCAGAAGTAATTCCAACGACAAGGACTGCAACTACTGAAGTCATATCAGCATTAGAAAGACTGTTTTCAGTATTTGGGTTGACCAGAAAACTGGTCAAAGACAATGGCCCCAGTTTGTGTCACAAGACTTCCAGAATTTTTTACATACGAATGGAATTCACCATCATCGGACGGTACCATATCACCCAGCCACCAACGGGCAAACAGAGAGATTTGTCCAAACCTTTAAAAGGGCACTGAAAGCTCTAACAGCAGAGAAGCAGGTTAATACTAAAAACATTTTACAATTTTTGCAACAATATAGGGTTACTCAACACCCCACCATGGGAGTTGCCCCAGCTCAACTATTGTTTGGCAGGAAGATCCATACAAAGCTGGATTTAATCACACCAGATGTAGCAGAAGCAGTCCAGATCATGCAAGATAAAATGAGAGTGGGAAAATCTTCACAAACATACACAGGAGGAGACTTTGTTTGGTATAGGGTGTACCATACAGAGGAAAAATGGGCACCAATTGTTGTGGCCCATTTTGAGGGCCCAAAGATGTACGTGATAACCACTCAAATCAGGTGTGTGTCGCCGACATGTGAACCAACTACGAACACGGCTAGAGAAGAGAGAAGAGGCTGGTGAGGACCATCACATACAAATGCAAACAGACAATGACTTTGATATCTGGGGTGGTGTTTGGTATGATCCAAACACAGGCTCTGACTCAACTACAGAAGACGACTCAGAAATACCAGCCTCAATAGAAGAACCTTGTAATGATGAGTCAGGAAATTTTATCCAGGACCACAATAGTCATGCTCGTACTCCCAGGCAACGAACACCTGTTGTTCATTGGTTTCCTGAAGTGAATCTCGGAGACACTCGCCGGAGACAACATGCAACATATCAGAGAAACTTTCGGCAACGGAAGAAACAAGAAGCAGCTTTCACGTCCACAATACAAGAGGATGCTGGAGAAGACGGATTTATCTTACGGTTATTGTTGTGCTGTTACGTTTCTAAGAAAAAAAAAAATAAGTAGGAAAGAAGATGTAGTGCTGTGCTTACTTCCTTGTTTGGTTAGATGGCACATTGAGGCTTCCATACAAAGATGATGTCATAAAGTGGGATGTGCTTAGAATCAGAACAGTTCAGAGAAGCTATCTTGTGACGGTTTGTGATGCAGTTATAAAGTACAAGTAACAAGGACTGAACCTCAGAATCTGACAAGTGCTGCTACTAATAAGTGTAATGTCAGCTACAGATCACTGCAGCAGGATACAGCATCAGCCAGTCAGGAAGAGTAAGAACTGTTAATTATACATTATAAGTTATATTACAGTTACATAGAAACATAGAATTTGACAGTAGATAAGAACCAAAAAGGCCCATCAAGTCTACCCATATTACATGTTACTTTTTCCTTAGGATAGCCTTATGCATGTCCCAGGCATTTTTAAATTCCTTTACAGTCTTTGTGTTTACCACCTCAAATGGAAGTTCATTCCATGAATCCACCACCCTTTCTGTAAAAAAATGCTTCCTTAAATTTCTCCTGAATCTGCTACCCTCTAAATTTAGATTGTGACCCCTTATTTTGGCATTTCTTTTTTTTGGGAAAAATGCTTTCAGCTTATATTTTATTAAGTCCCTTCATATATTTAAAGGTTTCTATCATGTCACCTCTTTCCCTTCTATCCTCTAAACTATACATATTTAGATCATAGAGTCTTTCTTTGTACGTTTTATATTTTAGACCATGTACCATTTTAGTTGCCCTCCTTTGGACAGCTTCTAGTTTATTTATATCTTTCTGAAGATATGGTCTCCAGAACTGTACACAGTATTCCAGATTTGGTCTAACTAATGATCTGTAAAGTGGCATAAGAACCTTGCTATTTCTGCTACTAAAACCTCTTCTAATGCAACCAAGCATTTGACTGGCCTTGCTGGCTGCACTGCGGCATTGTGTACCAAATTTTAAATCATCTGAAATAATAATTCCCAAATCCCTTTCTTCTTTAATTACAGTCAGTAATGTACCATTGAGACTATAATTGGCCTTTGGGTTTTTGGATCCTATATGCATAATTTTGCTCTTGGTAATATTAAATTTCAGATCCCATTTATTTGACCAGTCCTCTAGTTTATTAATATCACAGTTCATTTGATCAACTCCTCCTGGAACATCTACCCTGTTACAAATTTTTGTATCATCAGCAAACAAGTAAACCTTCCCCTTAAGCCCACTTCCAATATCACTTATAAACATGTTAAACAAAACAGGCCCAAGAACTGACCATTGGGGAACACCACTAGTAACTGATGCCTCATTTGAATGTACTCCATTAATTGAAACCCTCTGTCGTCTATCTTTAAGCCAGCATTCTACCCACTTAACAATCTTAGTATCTATTCCAAGGCAATACATTTTGTGAATAAGTTTGTTGTGTGGGACGGTGTCAAATGCTTTGCTAAAGTCTAGATATGCAACATCTACGGCTCCTCCCTGGTCTATTATTTTAGTTACATGGTCAAAGAAATCAATTAGATTAGTCAGGCATGATCTTCCAGCAGTGAAACCATGCTGTCCTTTGTCTTCTAAGTTGTTTTTCTGAATGAAAGATACAAGTCTTTCCTTTAAAAGAGTTTCTTATTAAATTCCCTGCAATTGAGGTAAAACTGACTGGCCTATAGTTAGCAGAATCTTCCCTACTACCCTTTTTATGAAGAGCGACTACATTGGCAATTTTCCAGTCTTTTGGAACAACTCCTGTTAGAAGTGACTGATTAAATAAATCAGCTAATAGAGTAGCTATTACGGATCGAAGTTCTCTTAGAACCCTTGGATGAATATTATCTGGACCCACAGACTTATTAACTTTTATTTTTGATAAAGCCCTTGAAACCTCTTCCTCTGTAAAAAGAAAAGTACTACTCACATTATTTACAGTAACATCCCTTAATAGCAGTTATACAGTTATAAGTTACCCTGGATTATTGTCTACAGAACAGACTTTATACAGCTGGTCAGGTAGTTCCCTTGTCATCTTGCATACTACCCGATACTGAGATACTATAGTGCTGCATACACAGTGTACAGGACTGCTAATATAAGGAGTGCAGCAGCCAATCCTTATAAAGGACTATATATGTGTATATATCCATATTACTGTGTGCAAATCTACAGGAGCCACCTTGTTATGTAATCCAGTAAATAAAGTGCCAGTTTACATTCAGAAGTTGCAAGTGCATCATTCATATAAAGAGTTAATGTTTGTTATGTAAGGACATTACACATATGGTGCTCAAAAACTTTGAATTGGGCTCTTAATATTGTGTGGAGCTTCTCCATAGTAATAGAGATAGGAGGGTATAGCAGTCCTTATGAGACTGTAAGACCCCGGTTATCCTAGGGGGATGCAGAGGTTCCTCGAGTAGAACCCCGCCCAAGGGCTCAGCGGTCCGGTTCAGGGCTCAAAGATTGTATATATACTAGGCAAATAGGACATCCAACTGATCCCCCATCACAAATATATGGCTGCATGTAATTGTTCTAAAATAAATATTCAGGGTAGAAGTAAATCCAGCAAATTAGTGAAGTTTGATCGAGAGCTACTGAAAAATTTGACTAGGTGCCATCTCTGCTCGGACACGCCCCCATACTTTAATAATTTGATGGCAAACTGATGAATTGCTTCCATCTTTGTTGAATCCCTTGCGAGTGGAGATTTCTCCAAGTGATGTAAAGGAGGCTTTTCTTTGAATTCTAGATAATAACCTTCTGATAAGAGATTGAGGACCCATGTGTCTGAAATGCTGGTTGCCCAAACATCCCTGAAACTTGCAAGTCTGCCTCCAACCAGGGGAGCTTGGGCAGGGACGCAGCCATAACTTCTTGGATTGCAGGTTTGGAAAGGACTGTCTGTGACTTCCATTCTTGAGAATGAAAGGAATCTCTCCAAGATGAACGTTTGAATTTCTGATAGGAGGATCATTGCCTGTGAGCAAAAGAAACATTTCTCTGTGTCTTAGAAGCATTAGAAAAGGAGTCTTACCTTTGGACCTTCTAGAAATTAAAAAAGGTCTAATTGTTTACCAAACAGCACATCACCTTTCAAATGGGAGGCCCAAAAGGTTAACCTTAAATCTAGGATAGACATCCCAATGGCTTAACCACAAGGCTCTACAAATCAGGTTAGCAGTAACCATAGATTTGACTTTAAACTCTAACATCTCTGAAGCAGCAGAGACAAAATTAAAAGGTAAAACATTTACATTTTCAGGAACAGATTGTGAGATAGTTTCACACCAGACATCAGAAGCCTTAAGAGCAGAAAAAAACATAAAATTATGCTTACCAGATAATTTAATTTCCTTCTGTATAAGGAGAGTCCACAGCATCATTCCTTACTGTTGGGAAATACTGAACCTGGCCACCAGGAGGAGGCAAAGACACCCCAGCCAAAGGCTTAAATACCTCTCCCACTTTCCCCATCCCCCAGTTATTCTGCAGAGGGAACAATGAACAGTAGGAGAAATATCAGGGTATAAATGGTGCCAGAAGAAAAATATAATTTAGAGGTCCGCCCATCAGAGAACACGGCGGGGGCCGTGGACTCTCCTTGTACAGAAGGAAATTAAATTATCTGGTAAGCATAATTTATGTTTACCTTCTTAATATAAGGAGAGTCTACTGCATCATTCCATACTTTTGGGAAACCTATACCCAAGCTCTAGAGGACACGGAATGATAACGGGAGGGACAAAAAGAGAGGCGGACCCTAATCTGAGGGCACCACAGCCCTCTCCCGAAAGCTGCTTCATCCGAAGCAAAAACATCAAACTTGTAAAATTTAGAAAAAGTGTGTAAGGACGACCAGGAAGCCGCATTACAAATCTGATCTATAGAGGCCGTAATCCTCTGAGGAGGTTTATGTCCCGCGGTCTCATAAGCAAAGCGGATAACACTCCTTAACCAAAAAGATAAGGAAGTCGAAGAGATATTCTGTCCCTTACGCTTCCCGCAATAGACAACAAACAAGGACAAAGTTTGTCTAAAATACTTAGTAGCCTGAAGGTAGAACTTCAAGGCGCGAACAGCGTTCAGATTATGAAGCAAACGTTCCTTCACAGAAGAAGGATTTGTACACAAGGAAGGAACCACAATCTCTTGATTGATGTTGCGGTCTGACACGACCTTAGGAAGAAACCCTAACTTAGTACGTAGGACAGCCTTATCCGAATGGAACACCAAATAAGGAGGCTCACATTGCAAGGCAGCAATCTCAGATACTCTGCGCGCAGAAGCAATAGCCAGTAGAAAAAAGAACCTTCCAGGACAACAATTTAATGTCAATCTCATGCATAGGCTCAAATTGGGCCCGTTGCAAAACCTTAAGAATAAGATTTAGACTCCAAGGAGGAGCCTTAGATCTAAACACAGGTTTGATCCTAATCGAAGCCTTAACAAAAGGACTATACATCGGGAAGCTCTGAGAGCCTCTTGTGCAGTAAAACAGATAGGGCCGAAATCTGTCCCCTCAGGGAACTGGCAGAAAGGCCCTTCTCCAGTCCACCCTGGAAAAATCATAGGATCCTGGCAACCTTAACCATATGCAAGGAAATCCACGCTCTTCACACCAGAATAAGTAGGTTCTCCACACCTTATGATAGATGCGACAAGTAACCGGCTTACAAGATTGAATCTCTCAGAAAAACCTCTCGGCTAGGACTAAGCATTCAATCTACATGCAGTCAGCCTCAGAGAATCTAGATTTGTTTGTAAATTTAAATAATCTTTTATTGAGGTTTTGCGCAAATAAAAAGGAAAAAAAACTATACAATAAATGTCAAGGCATAAATGATCACATTTTCATGAAACAAATTACATTGATAACAGCAAATAAAAACAGAATGAATGGTAAAATATAAACATCTGAAACCTTTTTTATACATATGGTTGCTTTCTTAAATGGCTAGTGATCTGGTCGCTTATGGACCCTTTGATAATGGTTACACTAGAAAGGTATATGAGAATATTAAAAGATCCAATAGGCAAGTCAATAGATTTTTTTCAGCGTGTAAACACTGCTCGAAACAATATAAAATATTATAATATATAAGTAAAAGAAATAGCGTTTGAGGGAGAGAGTTGGATAGAGGAAACTATAACTCTATAGAGAGACCCAAGCATTGCATTCTGACCTCGGGTAAATATACTCTAGTACTGGGTAGCTAAGTATAATGATAAGAATATGAGCAGAATTGTGGGATGTTAAAAGTTAGGATGGTAGAAAAGGCTCCAGACCATGATTAAGTACCCATATTGGGTCAACGTCTCAGATTGACATAAACCGATGAATCTCCACATGTATAACTAGTACTATCATGGGGGAAGGAGGGGGGGGATGTATAGTTAGGAGATGTGGCAATTATTTTGGAGTGTTGTTAAGCTAGGATCTTTGTAGAACACACATGGAATGTTGACAAGGAATTATAAATGAAATTGCTAGGAGCCAGGTCTATCTCTATACCAAATTCCGCAGTAAAGCTAGTATATCGGCTGAACCATATTATACATACAGTATGCGTAACACCCGCAATATGGCATATAAACACATGCAGATAGCAAAATTATAAATTAAATTGGAAACATGGGAGCTATTTGATTAGGGAGCAAAGGTACACACTAGTAGATGTCATTAGTCAAATGAGACAGGGAGGCAGTGCAATCAGCGTACCTCGGTTTGAGTCAGGGCCTAGGGCCAAAGGTAAGCACAGGAGCTACAGTCCCATAGTATAAACAATATACTATACCTTAACTGTATAAAAACATTACCGTCTGTTGCTTCCAAATCTAGACAAGGGAGATGAATACAGCCATAGGGTGTTTTACATGTTATTTGATACATCTCATTTACATCTGCTTTAAGAGTCCTACAAACATTTTGTGGGCAACGAAACAGATAGGCAATTCCTAGTTACTAGGTCTATCTCTGCAACAATAATTCCTGCCACCCGCGTATATGGGTTAAGCAATAATAATTGTATAGCAGGAGGAAGTCCCATATTATAATATGAAAAACAAAAACAAACTTGTGAACTATACAGTAAGCAGGTGTAAAGGAACTGTTAAAGAGACTACATAATATGTAATCTCCTACTCGTCTGACTTTAGACGGCATGAGCTTCAGCCCACTCCTCCTCGGCAGAAGAAGTTTGGAGAGGTGATTAGATCAGTCCGAATAACTGTACCGGACATGGCTAGTGGGGGCTTAATATGTGGGATGTTCTCCACTATTGCAGATGGGGTATAAACCCAGCACCCTACCCCTAATAATGGCATCTCAGGATTATGTCTAAAAGGTAACCGTGATACCCTTGTTGGACTGAGTTATGCTTACTTCAAGGCACACTTCACCAAGGAATGCCGCAAGAGCACTGTGATGGGGGGTACATGGATAGGGCTCTAAGGGATCTGTTGCATTCCTCCAAAGAACTGCCCAAACCAAGTTAGTATGATCCGAAGCAGATGTGGTCACCTTCGTGTTAGTAGCTAACGTAAATGTTGTCAGCTCTCAGCAGCCATCTTGAGGCATTGCATCGGCAGTCGACAATTCTTGACTGTGTGTAGATGCAAGTGGGTCAATTATTTTTTATACACATCTCCTGTTCCTCTTTCTCCTCTGTTAAACAAATAATCTCTGTATGTGGACATTCTGCTAGCTGGGCAAACTGCAGCGCCATCTCCTCTCCTGACTGATCCCAAACTGGGGCAGCCAGGTCCCGTCCCGCAGCATTGTGCGAAAAGGTCAGATCATTAAAGTTGCTGCGCATTTGGTGCTCGAGTTTAGTAAGTAGGAGGTGCAGTTCTGCGTGTAACATCTCTTCCTTTAGATTAGACATGATGAGCCTGTTGACCCCAATGCTCATGGGGGGTGGAGGGTTGATGTAATATGTAGAAGGTCTAGGCCTAATTTCTCCATGGCGTAGCGGACTATGAGAACGCAAAGGCAGTAATATTTATATGTATCTGAACCGCTGTGTGTTACAGAACTAACAACAGTCTCAAAAGTGAGTTGTTCTGCCAAAATCCAAAGTTATTCAGATGATAGTCGGGATTTCCTTCAGAGCTTCAAATAATGCGGCTTAATATGGCCGCTGCCTAGGCATGCCCCGAGAATCTAGATTTTGATGAACAAAGGGACCTTGTTCCAGCAGATATCTGCGACAAGGTAACTTCCACGGACGAGATGACATCCTCACCAGATCCGCAAACCACATCGGTCGCAGCCACGATGGAGCAATCAGTATCACTGATGCCTGCTCCTGCTTGATGCGGGCCACTACACGAGGAAGAAGTGGTAACGGCGAGAAAAGGTAAATTAGACTGAACCTCCAAGGCACTGCTAATGCATCTATTAGCTCCGCCTGAGGATCCCTGGACCTTGACCCATATCTGGGTAGCTTGGTATTGAGACGAGACGCCATGAGATCTATCTCCGGCGTCCCCCATCTGAAGCATATCTCCGTAAACACTTTGGGATGGAGAGACCATTCCTCTGGATGAAAGGATTGTCTGCTGAGAAAATCCGCTTCCCAGTTGTCCACACCTGGAATGTGGATCGCTGACAGCGAACAGCTGTGGGCCTCCGCCCATTCCAGAATTTGAGATACCTCCCTCATTGCTAGGGAGCTTCTCATTCCCCCCGATGGTTGATGTAAGCCACCAAGGTTATATTGTCTGATTGGAATCTGATAAACCGGGACAAACCCAGAAGGGGCCAAGCCTAAAAGATCATTGAAGATTGCTTGAAGTTCCAGAATGTTGATCGGGAGGGAGCGTTCCTCCTGAGACCACAGGCCCCAAACAGCTTCCCATCCTGAGAGACTTGCGCCCGTAGTCACAATCTCCCAGGATGGTCTTAAGAAGAGAGTGATTCTCTCGACCGGTTGTCCAGAGAGATCTGTTGAGACAGATCCGAATGATCGCCGTTCCACTGCCTCAGCATGCACAGTTGCAACGGTCTGAGATGGAACCTGGCAAAGGGAATGATGTCCATGCTGAGCCACAGAGCCACATACACTGAGCCACAGAGGGCCTTAAGGAGGTCCAGAGGGCAAGACATAACTAAGCAAGCTTGCAACGTCTCCAGTCTGTTTGAAATATCCTCATGGATATGGAGTCTATTATAGTACCCAGGAATTCTACCCTGGTGCTTGGAATAAGAACTCTTTTCTAGATTTATCTTCCATCCATGAGATCGAAGAAGAGAGAAGAGATTCCGAATGGTCCTCCGCCAGACGAAAAGATGGTGCTGGTACGAGAATATCATCCAAGTAGGGAGCTACTGCTATACCCCGGGTTCTGGCAACGACTAAAAGAGCCCCTAGAACTTTCTTAAAAATTATTGGAGCAGTAGCTAGACCAAATGGAAGTGCAATGAACTGGAAGTGCTGGTCCAGGAATGCAAACCTAAGGAACTGGAAGTGATCCTTGTAGATTGGAACGTTAAGGTAAGCATCCTTCAGATCTATAGTGGTCGTGAACTGTCCTTCCTGAACTAAGGGAAGGATGGACCATATCGTCTACATCTTAAACGAGGGGACGTTTAGAAATTTGTTTAAGCACTTTAGGTCCAGAACCCGGCGAAATCCTTCGTTGGGACCACGAAAAGGTTTGAATAGTATCCCAAACGTCTTTCTGTGATAGGTACCGGGACAATGACCCCTACTAAGGAGGACAGATCCCGCACGCTCCCCAGAAAGGCTTCCCTCTTTTCTGATCTAGAAGACAGGCTTGAGAGAAGAAATCTGCCCTTGAGTGGATGAGACTTCAAACATATCTTGTATCCCTGAGCTATGGCCTCCAGGACTCATGGATCCTGCATGTTCCTGAACCAAGCTTCTGAAAAGAGCGACAGTCTGCCCCCTACACGATCCAGCGCCAGATCAAGGACCACACCTTCATGCCATTTTCAACTCTTAGCAAATATACCGTGCGGTAAATCCAAACTCCCAAGGGTGCCAAGCCGGATTTACAGCACGGCTATTGGCTAAGAGGTGAAAACGTCACCTCTCAAGCAAAACAGCGATCTGTCGTGGGCCTGATGCTGCTTTGATGGCCATCAAAGCAGCATCAGCCCCTTAGCTCCTGCTCTGTCTCTCTCTGGTTTTGATTTCCAGTACACATTTGGCTCACAAAAAGCAGCTACAGATGGAATTAAGTATGAATTAATGTTGTCATACTGGGTTTTATGGTGTTCATTTATAAGTGGAGGTTCGTCCCTGTATACTTTAAGGGTTCCTGTTTAATATGTTACCACCTTGGGACTTACGGACACTTTCGAACAGCGGGGACCTCACAGAGCCCGTTTCTGGATGTACAAGGGGTACCGGTAACATGATATACAGCTGACTAAGCACGGATGAAATATCTGTTTTTTATGCTCTTTGTTGAAGTTTTATCTTGTAAGTAGCAGCCTACAGAATAGGGGCTACTATTAAATTCTTTTGATACTAAACTTAGATACTTTGTTGCACTCCTTTTTCGTTTTCTGTTTTACAGCTTTCTTTTTGAATGCAATTAGATCATTCGTTTAGAGGAGCAGCACAAAGTGTGAAGATTGATTTTTATTTGGATCTGCTTGGATCGAATTTCACTAAAGGACCTTTATCCTGGAGGAAGGAAAAACGTTACATCCACTTTTTTGATGTAACTTTATATGAACCTTTTATCTAATTATCTTCCTTTGATGAGCATTTGCTAAATTTTATTGTATCTTAAAGTGTTTTGCATTATATTTTTTATAGATTAGAGCATATGATATTTTATTTATATACATTATCTATTTGATCAGAGACCATCACTGATCATATAAAACCATATAGATATTAATTGATACTTGAGAAAGCAGCGCTAGGTGTTTTATTAGTTTATTTTAGTTATGAAGTATCTTATACTTCACGAATGAAAGTCCCTTTTATTTGTTTCAATAGTCGATCCTAGCGTTTCAAAAACGCTAGGATTGACTTTCACTTTAACAAGTAAGCTTATTGTTTGATTTTAGATACTTTTGTATCTCTTTCCAGATTAACAGACAGTGAACCCTAGAATTAATATTTCCGTTTTAATTGTTTTTATCCCAGTATCCTTTTGATACTGCTAATCCCTTGTTTTATGATTAGTTCAATAAAAGTTAAGTTTTATGTTTGGCCCCTTACATGCCCTTACTCCATTAAGTGGGTGCCTATGGGTAACTTTTTCTCTAACTTCATATTTGATGTAAGTTTTATTATACTCTGGAACCCCACACACACACTTTTTCTTGTGTTCAGAAGAGTGCATGGGAATATGATTGAGATTTAATGTAATACACAGTTCAGCATCTTCCTATTTCTTTTTTATCATATATTAAATATTACACATGCTGCAGGACAATCATTGTCCTGTCTACAGCAACATATAGTTCAATATATGGGACTACAACTCCCACAAATCTATGCTGCCACTGACGTCTTCACGTATTTTTTGAGCTGTGTGCTATTACTGAGCATGTGAGAAAATAAAAATTTCAATCTTTATATTTCATAGCAACTACCATTAGGTTTTTCAGCAAAAAAAGTACCTACTGAAAAATAAAATCCTCTGCATGTCAGGTTTAATTTGCTACACTAATCCGGTACTAATGGATTTCAGTTTATGCACCTACAAATGATATTTATGCTCTCTCACACGTCTTGTCACCTACTTTAGGTTTAATGTTTTCCAGTTCTCCATTTTGAAGCCGCCACAAAACATGTCTTGTAGTGTCACCTCCAATACCGAAATTCAGAGCATGAAGCGGAGAAAAAAGCTCCCTCCAAACCTAAACATAGTAAAGGACATTTATTCTTCTGAAGCAAATATAAATGTGCAGCTTACCCCTACCCGCTGAACAGCAGCAACACGTACCCTCCCCGCTGTACAGCAGCAACATGTACCCCTACCCACTGTACATTACGGTCACTACCTCCCCCTGTACATTACCGTCACTACCTCCCCCTGTACATTACCGTCACTACCTCCCCCTGTACATTACCGTCACTACCTCCCCCTGTACATTACCGTCACTACCTCCCCCTGTACATTACCGTCACTACCTCCCCCTGTACATTACCGTCACTACCTCCCCCTGTACATTACCGTCACTACCTCCCCCTGTACATTACCGTCACTACCTCCCCCTGTACATTACCGTCACTACCTCCCCCTGTACATTACCGTCACTACCTCCCCCTGTACATTACCGTCACTACCTCCCCCTGTACATTAGCGTCACTACCTCCCCCTGTACATTAGCGTCACTACCTCCCCCTGTACATTAGCGTCACTACCTCCCCCTGTACATTAGCGTCACTACCTCCCCCTGTACATTAGCGTCACTACCTCCCCCTGTACATTAGCGTCACTACCTCCCCCTGTACATTACCGTCACTACCTCCCCCTGTACATTACCGTCACTACCTCCCCCTGTACATTACCGTCACTACCTCCCCCTGTACATTACCGTCACTACCTCCCCCTGTACATTACCGTCACTACCTCCCCCTGTACATTACCGTCACTACCTCCCCCTGTACATTACCGTCACTACCTCCCCCTGTACATTACCGTCACTACCTCCCCCTGTACATTACCGTCACTACCTCCCCCTGTACATTACCGTCACTACCTCCCCCTGTACATTACCGTCACTACCTCCCCCTGTACATTACCGTCACTACCTCCCCCTGTACATTACCGTCACTACCTCCCCCTGTACATTACCGTCACTACCTCCCCCTGTACATTACCGTCACTACCTCCCCCTGTACATTACCGTCACTACCTCCCCCTGTACATTACCGTCACTACCTCCCCCTGTACATTACCGTCACTACCTCCCCCTGTACATTACCGTCACTACCTCCCCCTGTACATTACCGTCACTACCTCCCCCTGTACATTACCGTCACTACCTCCCCCTGTACATTACCGTCACTACCTCCCCCTGTACATTACCGTCACTACCTCCCCCTGTACATTACCGTCACTACCTCCCCCTGTACATTACCGTCACTACCTCCCCCTGTGCATTACCGTCACTACCTCCCCCTGTACATTACCGTCACTACCTCCCCCTGTACATTACCGTCACTACCTCCCCCTGTACATTACCGTCACTACCTCCCCCTGTACATTACCGTCACTACCTCCCCCTGTACATTACGGTCACTACCTCCCCCTGTACATTACGGTCACTACTTCCCCCTGTACATTACGGTCACTACCTCCCCCTGTACATTACGGTCACTACCCCCCCCCCTGTACATTACTGTCACTACCCCCTGTACACAGTGTTACACGCAGCTTACCTCATACTGCTGAAGGAGCTGTACCAGGGAGTCTCCCACAAACAGGACATCTGGCTCCTTGTCTTTACAATCTAGTACAAACCTGTTGTGCTGTGAAGGAAACACATTTAGTGCATGTCACATAAAGTAGGGGATGATAAATAAAATGAATGAGAGGTGGCAGGAGGGACCTGGAGTGGGGGAAGGGCAGGAAAGTGTGACACATACAGAAAAGGAGAGAATGATGGACAGAAAGAGAAGAGAGATATTGTACAATTATTTCATACTAACACCTGACTCCCCCTGTCCCTGACTGAAAACAAAATTATTTACATTTTACACCTAACCAAATGTGCAGGTGTGCCTAGACAGAAACGCACTCAAAGCTAATGTGACTAATAATAGCTGGTAAATACCCGGCTTGCTATGCTAATGAAACTAATAGCTGGTAAATACCCGGCTTGCTATGCGAATGAAACTAATAATAGCTGGTAAATGCCCGGATTATGCTCCGCTTCAGTATGTCACAGTACATGTTGGCATTCATGGTTCCCTCAAACTGTAGCTCCCCAGTGCCCGCAGCACTCATGCAGGCCCAGATGATGACACTCCCACCACCATGCTTGACTGTAGGCAAAACCCACTTGTCTTTGTACTCCTCACCTGGTTGTCGCCACACATGCTTGACACCATTTGAACCAAATAAGTTTATCTTGGTCTTATCGGACCACAGGAGATGGTTCCAGTAATCCATGTCCTTAGTCTGCTTGTCTTCAACAAACGGTTTAAGGGTTTTCTTGAGCATCATCTTTAGAAGATGCTTCCTTCTGGGACGACAGCCATGCAGACCAATTAAAGGCATTATGCGGCATATGGTCTGAGCACCGACAAGCTGACCCCCCACACCCCTTCAACCTCTGCAGCAATGCTGGCAGCACTCATAAATCTATTTCCCAAAGACAAACTCTGGATATGACGCTGAGCACATGCACTCAACTTCTTTGGTCAACCATGGCGAGGCCTGTTCTGAGTGAAACCTGTCCTGTGAAACCGCTGTATGGTCATGCCCACCATGCTGCAGCTCAGTTTCAGGGTCTTGGCAATCTTCTTTTTACCTAGGTCATCTTTATGTAGAGTAACAATTCTTTTTTTTCAGATCCTCAGAGAGTTGTTTACCATGAGGTGCCATGTTGAACTTCCAGTGACCAGTATGAGAGAGTGTGAGAGCGATAACACCAAATTTAACACACCTGCTCCCCCCATTCACACCTGAGACCTTGTAACACTAACGAGTCACATGACACCAGGGAGGGAAAATGGCTAATTGGGACAATTTGGACATTTCCACTTAGTGGTGTATTCACTTTTGTTGCCAATGGTTTAGACATTAATGGCTGTGTGTTGAGTTATTTTGAGGGGACAGCAAATTTACACTGTTATACAGGCTGTACACTCATTACTTTACATTGTAGCAAAGTGTAATTTCTTCAGTGTTGTCACATGAAAAGATATAATAAAATATTTACAAAAATGTGAAGGGTGCACTCACTTTTGTGAGATACTGTATATATAGTGTATGTGTATATAACATGATAAATTTAGTATACATATTTTTCATACCTCTAATTATATGCATTAGTTGTTTTATACTGTAGTTGTATATACACTAATAGAAAAATATTTTTAATAATATTCTAGCAGAGTACTATGGGTTTTTTATTATCTAATGATTCATAGGAGCAGCACGATCATGTGGGACGCTCCACAAACAGTCTTAAAGACAGTATGGACATCCAGTGGGCAGCCTCTGACGAAGGAGTTCCCTACGAAACGTGTTAGGCCACGCCCACCGTCTACACGCCACAATAATCAGCTGTTCTCTAGCCGGCTGTATACCCGATCGACTGCTTTTACCGAGTGGTGGCGATTTAAAATTGCTATTTTAAGAAATTGCATCTACGGTACATTTTGGAACAGTGTACTCACTTGGTGTGCCCAGCTGAACTACAGGACGATCTTATACAGATTGTGGAGACATTCCTGGGACGCTACTTCTAACTAAGCCGTGAGACTCCATGTGTACATATGTGTTTTTATTATACCTCACAGTTGTTTGAGGTCTTAATGTGCGAGTTTGCATTTATTGATGTATCAATAAATTTATATATATTTTTAACAAACTACGCTTAGAGGAGTGTGCGCACTTCTACCCTTGAGATAGATATATTCATATACACATACATACATACATATACACACACACACAATGAAAAAAAGTTATTTCTATCCTATACAGTCCAGGGGACAGACCTTACAAGTCTTTCAAAAACCTTAGAGACACAACTTATTGAATTAGACAAAGTAAACAATAGTTGGCACACCAACCGCTCCAAACAATACAGAATAAATCATTTGACTCCACAAGAAACACAAGCTTTGCAAGATCTGAAAAGTGATCAAAGAGTGGTGATCAGACAAATTACACAAATTGAATCTATCAAATGGGTTGACACATACAGATTTGTCACCTTAGATGTAACTGTACTTAACACTTCAATTTCACATGTTCAGTGCTTAAAAGCACTTCAATTGTTTTTACACAAATTCTTATGAGTTATTCACTACTCCATTTCTACACTTAACAGTAGAGTACCTACTCACTCACAATTTTTTTTTTATGTTTGAAGGTAAATATCTCCAGAGACGTTGCACAGCCATGTGTGCAAAATTTACACCATCCTACGCAAAAATCTATAAGGGATTTTGGGAGTTCTGCCACATCTTTGGGTATACTAACCCCTTTAGAAAGAACATTATCCACTACAGAATATACATAGACAATTTACTGATTATTTGGCATCTCATCCTCACATTTACTTTGGCACAAAGTCAAACACACATTGATTTTTTGGATATCACCCACACACCAAATTTGGTTTCACATCAGATTGAAGTTGAATTCTTTAGAAAAAGCACTGCAGGAAACACGATTTTACATGCCTCGTCATGTCACCCAAAATACACACAAAATTAAATACCATATAGACTATTCTTACACACTAAATGTAATTGTTTATCAGAATACAAATATCAACACCATGTAAGAAACACATATCAGAGATTGGAAGCTCGAGGCTATGACTCAAATCTACTAGATGACAAGAAACAGAGTAGACCAAATACAGAGAGATGACATATTAAGACCAAAAAACAAAACTAACCTCAGTAATAATAGAAAACCCACTTTGTAACTTCGTACAGTCAAGACTATTTAAAAATATATAGTAATGTAAGGGTTGCCTTCCAATACTTAGAGGAGTTAGCAGCATACAAATGATATAAAAGGTGTCCAAAAAGCAAGTGTATTTCTGTAAAAATCTTTATTAAAAAGCGACGCGTTTCTCAGCTAAGACAAGCTGTTTCTAAAACATTATTAAAACACATTCATATTGCTTTATACAAAACTATACCTATTGATTAACCAATCAGATTGTTCCAACCTTAATGGTCATTAAGTGTTAGCACCTGTCTGCTGCATATATAGTAATATATAGTAATGTACGGGTTGCCTTCCAATACTTAGAGGAGATGAAAAACTTAGAAATATTATATCTAGAGGATTTAATTTTTCTATAAGAAAAGCTAAAACCTTAAGGAACATTCTTTCCCCATTAATGCTACCACAAAACAAACCCAGTACTTGGCTTCCTAGAAGACTAGGTTGCTATAATTGCAACGGAAGAATATGCAAAAACATGTGGACACATTAAACAGGGTAATAAATTTAGCTCATCTACAACGGAGAGTGAATATAACATTCGGTTTAATATAACATGTAACAAAACACATGTCACTTATTAAAGGGCCACTAAACCAAAAATCTTTCTTTCATGATTCAGATAGAGAATATAAATTTAAACATTACAATTTACTTCCATTATTTATTTTGCTTAATTTTTTAGATATCCTTAATTGAAGAAAAAGCAATGCACATGGTGAGCCAAACACATGAGGCTTCTATGTGCAGCAACCAATCAGCAGCTACTGAGCATATCTAGATATGCTTCTCAGCAAAGAATATCAAGGGAATAAAACAAATTAGATAATATAAGTAAATTAGAAAGATGTTTAAAATTGCATTCTCTTTCTAAATCATAAAAGAAAAAATGTGGGTGTCATGTCCCTTTAACATGCCAGGGCTGCAAGAAACAATATGTAGGACGTACCAAACGTAACTCTTGTACACACTGCCTTCTCCCCCCTTTTTTTCTCCCCTCCTTTCTTACACTCCTATGTGGTATTTGAATGGTTAAAACATACACAGTAGCCACCTTCAAAATTATTTATATGGATGTTGTTGCCTTTAAGACAAAACAGGTGTAATCAATCACCACATCACCTTTAAATTGCATCCTGGATACAGCATGAAACATGCCAGTGATCAAGGGCTAGAGGAGGCCCGAAACATGTTTGGCAAGCTGCTCTAACCAAGGATTAGGCCTTTATCTTGGATCCATTGCTATTATGACTGTGTTTTTAAACAATTTTTGGAAATAAAAGTATTTTTCATTTTACCTTCATGGACTGATTTCTGGAATTGATGGTGCGGACTATAAAAAATATATATATACACACACATACAGTTGTGCTCATAAGCTTACATACCCTGGCAGAATCTATGATTTCTTGGCCATTTTTCAAAAAATATGGAAACTTTTCACTTTCACTCATGGTTAGTGTTTGGCTGAAGCCATTTATTATCAATCAACTGTGTTTCCGCTTTTTAAATCATAATGACAATGGAAACTACCCAAATTACCCTAGTGATTTTGGCCTGATAACATGCACACAAGTTGACACAAAGGGGTTTGAATGGCTACTAAAAGGTAACCATCCTCACCTGTGATCTGTTTGCTTGTAATTAGTGTGTGTGTATAAAAGGTCAATGAGTTTCTGGACTCCTGACAGACCCTTGAATCTTTCATCCAGTGCTGCTCTGACGTTTCTGGATTCTGAGTCATGGAAAAAAAAAAAAATTGTCAAAAGGATCTGCCGGAAAAGGAAGTTGAACTGTATAAAACAGGAAATGGATATAAAAAGATATTCAATGAATTAAGAATGCCAATCAGCAATGTTCAAATTCTAATCAAGAAGTGGAAAATGAGGAGTTCTGTTAAAACAAAACCAAGGTCAGGTAGACCAACTAAATGTTCAGCTACAACTGCCAGGAAAATTGTTTTGGATGCAAAGAAAAACCCACACATAACTTCAGGTGAAATACAGGACCCTCTGAAAACATGTGGTGTGGCTTTTTCAAGATGCACAATAAGGAGGCACTTGAAGAAAGATGGGCTGCATGGTCGAGTCGCCAGAAGAAAGCCATTACTACGCAAATGCCACAAAGTATCAAGCTTACAATACGCCAAACAGCACAGAAACAAGCCTCAAACCTTCTGGCACAGAGTCATTTGGAGTGATGAGACCAAAATTGAGCTTTTTTGCCATAACCATAAACGCTACATTTGGAGAGGAGTCAACAAAGCCTATGATGAAAGGTACACCATTCCTACTGTGAAACACGGAGGTGGATCGCTGATGTTTTGGGGATGTGTGAGCTACAAAGGCACAGGAAATTTGGTCAGAATTGATGGCAAGATGAATGCAGTATGTTATCAAAATATACCGGAAGAAAATTTGCATTCATCAGCCCGGAAGCTGCACATGGGATGTACTTGGACATTCCAACATGACAATGATCCTAAACACAAGGCCAAGTCGACCTGTCATTGACTACAGCAGAATAAAGTGAAGGTTCTGGAGTGGCCCATCTCAGTCTCCTGACCTCAATATCATTGAGCCACTCTGGGGAGATCTAAAAACGTGCAGTTCATGCAAGACAGCCCAAGAATTGACAGGAACTGGAGACTTTTTGCAAGGAAGAATGGGCAGCTTTACCATCTGTGAAGATAAAGAGCCTCATCCACAAATACCACAAAAGACTACAAGCTGTCATTGATGTTAAAGGGGGCAATACACGGTATTAAGAACTGGTGTATGTAAACTTTTGATCAGGGTCATTTGGGTAGTTTCGGTTGTCGTCATGATTTTAAAAGAGTAAACAAAAATGATTGATAATTAATGGCTTCACCCAAACACTAACCATGAGTGAAAGAATGTGTGTGTGTGTGTGTGTGTGTGTATGAGAATGTGTATATATATATATATATATATATATATATATATATATATATGTGTGTGTGTGTGTGTCTATATATGTATAAGTGTGTGTGTATGAGAATGTGTGTATGTTTGTGCGCATATATATATATATATATATATATATAAATATGTGTATTTGTGTGAGTATATATACACATACACACACAGGCCACTTTATTAGGTACACCTGTTCAATTGCTTGGTAACACAAATTGATAATCAGCCAATCACATGGCAGCAAATCAATGCATTTAGGCATCTAGACGTGGTGAAGACGACTTGCTGAAGTTCAAACTGAAAATCAGAATGGGGAAGAAAAGGGATTTAATTGACTTTGCATGTGGCATGGTTGTTGGTGCCAGACGGGCTGGTATGCGCATGTCAAAAACTGCTGATCTACTGGTATTTTCAAGCACAACCATCTCTAGGGTTGACAGAGAATGGTCCGAAAAAGAGAAAATATCCACAAGTATTAGTATAGCAAAGTACTTGAAGGTAGGAGCTCCTTCATTGCCAGAGGTTATCAATAAAATTAATACTATGTATGCTATGTCCGAATCAGCTTCCTGCATACAGGGTATCTGTCAGGGTTTTTTCCCTGTTTTGTTTGCCATGTGCTGCTGGCAGCCATTTTACTCACCTCTCTTCCTGACTATGGTGCATTGTGGGGGATGCTGCTCATTTCCTGCACTTCCTTTTATGGCCAGACTGGTGTGCATCATCTGTGTGAGACAGGATGCAGTCTCAGAATTGTGATGGCATCACTTATTATTTAAAGGGCCTCTGTTCAGTATGCTTTGCCTTTGCAGACCTGTTTGTGACAGTTTCTGTGTATTACCTGGCTGTCTGACGTCCTTCCTGGTTCCTGATCCCTGGCTTGTTCCTGATTCCGGCTCGTCTGACTATTCGCTTTGGCTCCTGACTCGGCTCGTCTGACTACCAGCTCTGGTTTTGACTCCTGGCTTGTTATTAGACTTGTGGAATTTTTTTATTTTTTTTTTATTAATAAAAGGTGTGATTATTTTTGCACTTCTCGTCTGAGTCCGATTCCTGGCACCCTGACATTACGCAAAGGCCATGAATCCTGATGGTGCTAATAATCCACCTTTAACTGCCATCATTTCCAGGATGGATGAACAGGATCACCGCTTGGATCAATTTGCACTAGCCCTGCAGACCCTGCTGACTTGCACTGCACATTTGGACCAAAGTGTCCCACAAGTTATGGCTGCTCCTGTTTCCGCTGCTGCACCTAGTCCTACCAGGAGCATGTCCGGTTCTGCACCTCTACCTCAGCGATATGGAGGCGATCCTATTCAGTGCAGAGGGTTTTTGAACCAGGTGGGAATTTACTTTGATATGTTACCTCAGGCGTTTCCCTCTGACAGAGCTAAGGTGGGATTTCTCATCTCGTTACTCTCTGACACAGCTCTTGCCTGGGCTAATCCCTTGTGGGAGACTAATAAACCAGTGATTTCAAATCACCCTGAATTTGTGGCCTCCTTTCGAAGGGTATTTGATGTTCCGGCTCGCTCCTCCTCTGCTGCTAAACGACTCATGTCCATTCAGCAAGGTACAAGATCTGTTGCTTAGTATGCTATTGAGTTCTGTACGCTTGCCGCAGAGGTTGGTTGGAACAATGAAGCCCTTGTTGCCGCCTTCTTTCATGGGCTCTCTGATGCGATTAAAGACGAAGTTGCTGCCAGAGATTTACCAGAGGATCGAGGCATTGGTGTCTTTTTTGATCCTAATTGACATCAGACTCAGAGAGAGGCCCTCTTTCAAGTAGCGCTTGCGGAAGCCTCCTGTTCCGTTGTCTCCTATGTGTTCGTTCCCACCCATGCCTCCCTCTCCTCCCATGCCTCCTGGTCCCGAGTCACCAGGTACTGCTGAGCCGATGCAGTTTTGAAACAAAACAAACAGGAACAGCACACACACCAGGAATAGAGCACGAGTGACCCAAGGGCACTGCTAGGTCCTTATATAAATAGCAATAGAAAATATAGGTCCTCAGCACTTTAAATAACAAATTCATTTTATTCACACAGGAAAAGCGTCGTTTCAGGGTCGCAGCCCCTTATTCATGCTTGATAACATTATGATGGCTCAGTACATTTTTACCGATGAAGTTGGGATACACGCGTCTCCCTCGGAGAGGGCCTTTAGGAGGAGGGAGGGGCTCTGCCTCTATTGTGGGTTACAGGGCCACCTTTTGAAGTCTTGTCCTACACGGCCGGGAAACGCTCACACCTAAGGTCCTGTCGGGGGCAGACCTTGGGTGGTTTATCCTCGTCCCCGGAACCACTTAAGGAGAAACCTTTGGTCATGGTTGTCCTTTACTGGGTGGACTCCTCCATAGTCACCCAGGCTCTTGTTGACTCCGGTGCTGCGGACTATTTCATTGACAGTGCTTTTGTATCAAAGCACTCCATTCCTGTTTTGCCTCGGTCCGTTCTGCTTGCTATTGAGGCCATTGATGGCAGGCCCCTTCAGCCCGCACTTGTTACTCACAAAACTGCTCCGTTGTCCATGGCTGTTGGGGCCTGCCAATATAGTTAGAAACGCATTTTAGTTAGGCTATATATTTTTAATAATAAATTACTTTGATATTCATTAGATTCGTCTTTTATATGAAAAAATAAGGCAATTTTGTTATAAGAATAAAATAATTATTTGTTTAGAACAGTTTTCTGTGATGAATTACTAATCATTATTTATATGGGACAAATGCATTGCTGCTCCTTATGATACAACAGTTATTTATTAAAAAAAACTTTTAGTAAGAGGGTGGCCATTTAAAAGATCTTAAGCCACATGTGTTTTATAAACTAGGCGCTCACATATATCCATTTTTTCTTTTGTACTATTAACCCCGCAATGTATTTCCACTTGTCTTCGGAAACCAGTTAAAGTCTTGTGCACTTTTTCGGTATCTCAATTGCCAGAGGAGTAGCGAGAGTTCCTAGACGTTTTTGACAAGGTGCGTGCCGGTACGTTGCCTCCTTACCAGTCTTACGATTGTGCCATAGACCTGCAACCCGGAGCCATTCCTCCTTGGGGCCGGGTTTACCCTCGGTCTGTTGCAGAGAATTGTGCTATGGAGGGGTATGTTGCCGATGCTCTGTCGTGGGGGATCATCCGCAAATCCTGCTCTCCTGCAGGGGCTGGCTTCTTCTTTGTAAAGAAAAAGGGTGGCGAGTTAAGACCATGCATTGATTATAGGGGTCTTAATCGTCTTACCATTAAGAATGCTTACCCTATTCCGCTCATTATGGAACTCTATGACCGCCTCAAGGGAGCTACGGTCTTTACTAAACTTGATTTGAAAGGAGCGTACAATCTTGTTAGGATCAAGGAGGGCCACGAATGGAAAACAGCGTTTAATACCAGAAGCAGGCATTATGAGTATCTTGTAATGCCCTTTGGCCTATGTAATGCTCCTGCTGTTTTCCAGGAATTTATTAATGATGTCCTACGAGATATGTTGCAACAGTGTGTTGTGGTGTACTTAGACGACATCCTCATACACTCACCCACACTTGAGGCTCATCGTTCTGATGTTACACGGGTTCTTCAGAGACTACGTGAGAACAGCCTGTTATGTAAAATCGAGAAATATGAGTTCCATCAGACTCAAGTAACCTTCCTAGGTTATGTTATCTCAGTTGCAGAGTTCTCCATGGATCCTGACAAGTTATCTGCAGTGGCCTCGCCCAGTTGGTCTTCGGTCTATTCAACGTTTTTTGGGGTTCGCCAAATACTATAGAAAGTTTATTAAAAACTTTTCTTCCTTGGTCAAACCTATCACAGACATGACCCGTAAAGAGAATGATCCACTCCATTGGTCACTTACTGCCACTAAGGCCTTTAATAGTTTTAAGACTGCTTTGCTGCCGCTCCAGTTCTGGCTCATCCTAACCCTTTCCTGCCTTTCGTTCTTGAGGTCGATGCGTCTGAGATTGGAGTAGGTGGCCTCTTGTCTCAACGTCCTACGCCTGACGATTCCTTGCATCCGTGTGGTTTCTTCTCTAAGAAATTGTCTCCAGCGGAGTGAAATTATGAAATTAGTGACAGGGAATTACTGGCCATAATTTTGGCACTCAAGGAATGGAGGCATCTTCTCGAGGGTACTAGCGTGCCAGTGCTCATTCTTACTTACCACAAGAATTTAACTTATCTATCTGAAGCAAAACGTTTGTCGCCCCGACAGGCCAGATGGGTGCTATTTTTGTCTTGGTTTAATTATGTGGTCTCCTACCTGCCTGGTAGTAAGAATGTTAGGGCTGATGCCCTCTCTCAACAATTTTCACCTCTGTCCAAGGAGGAGTCTGTACCTACTCCTGTTATACCTCCTGACCATATTTTAGCTACCATACGTACTAATTTGACTTCTCCCTTGGGGGAGGAGATCCTGGCTGCACAAACCAATGCACCTCCTGAGAAACCTAGTGGTAAGTGTTTTGTTCCTGAGAATCTTCAAACTAAACTTTTGCACACTTACCACTATCCTAAAGCCGCAGGTCATCCAGGCAAGAACCAAAATGATTTGGTCTGTCACTCGACAATTCTGGTGGCCAGGTCTTCGTTCTGATGTTGCTGAGTATGTTGCCTCCTGCTCAGTTTGTGCACAGAAGAAGATTCCACGACGACTTCCTGTGGTTCTTCTTCAACCTATTGTTAATGGTGAGTGTCCTTGGACACATCTTTCCATGGACTTCATTGTTGAGCTCCCTGTTTCCAATGGCAATACTGTTATCCTTATGGTGGTTGACCGTTTTTCTAAAATGTCACATAGCATTCCCTTGATGAAGTTGCCTACCGCTCAGGAGCTTGCTTCGCCCACTTGCTTTGTCCGGGAAATCTTCCATTTACATGGGTTACCCAAGGAGATAGTGTCGGACCGGGGTAGCCAGTTTGTCTCCAGATTTTGGCGTTCCTTTTGTGCTCAAATGGGGATCCAGCTTTCCTTCTCCTCAGCATATCACCCTTAATCCAATGGGGCTGCGGAACGGGTCTAATCAAGCTCTGGAACAGTTCCTTCGTTGCTATGTCTCAGATCACCACAATAATTGGTCTGAACTGTTACCTTGGGCAGAGTTTGCTCGTAATAGTGCTACTAATGCTTCCTCCAAGTTATCCCCGTTCATGGCGAATTATGGGTTTCAACCATCCTTGTTGCCCGATTCATTCATGTCTCAGGGTATTCCGGCTTTGGAGGAGCATCTCCGGCAACTCCGTTCCACGTGGGTGCAGATTCAGGATTACCTTCATTGTTCTATGCAGTGCCAAAGGTTCCAGGCTGATCGTAGGCGTCTGCCCGCGCCTTCCTACCAGGTTGGTGAGAGTTTGGCTGTCCTCCCCCATTTCAGTTGACACTTCAGAAGTTACACAGTTACAAAAAACACACTTAGCTTTAGTAGACTCAGGTCCTATAGTGGTTTCAGGGACAGAAGCAATATGTTCCATTATGGCACATAAATAAAACAAACAAAAAAAGGGTATAATAATATTTTTGTTTGCAAAATAAACTTTGAGGATTTGGAAAAGGTTGTGCTCAAAAAAAAATTTTGTAATAAATAAATGTTTCTAAAAACATTAAATATAGAGTGCTCATTAAAGCCTTAAAGGACCAGTCAACACATTAGATTTGCATAATCAACGAATGCAAGATAACAAGACAATGCAATAGCACTTAGTCTGAACTTCAAATGAGTAGTAGATTTTTTTATAACAAATTTCAAAGTTATGTATATTTCCACTCCCCTTCTACCATGTGATAGCAATCAGCCAATCACAAATGCATATACGTATAGTCTGTGAATTCTTGCACATGCTCAGTAGGATCTGGTGACTCGAAAATTGTAAATATAAAAGACTGTGCACATTTTTTTAATGGAAGTAAATTAGAAAGTTGTTTAAAATGACATGCTGTATCTGAATCATGAAAATTTAATTTAACCTGAGTGTCCCTTTAACTTAATTAGAAATTAGTGCGAAAAACAAACAGGAGAGAATCTATTTAAATAAAAAAGAGCACAAAATAATAGCGGCAAAAAAAAAGCGCCGGCGCATCTATGACGTAACCGGGATCTTAAAAAAAAGGCACGACACAGCAGCCGCCCTTGTAAGAAATTTTCCCCTGGAGACAGTAAGAAGAAAATCCTCTGCACTATAACGCTCTACATTTAGGATAGAGAGGCTCCAAATAACTATAAAGCTCCCTTAAAGGATTACTTTCTGTTATAATTTTTAAGCTAAACAACTAACATATTAAAGTTAATAAACATTAATTAAAACCTACTAACCTATATTTTCTCCAAAACGAAGTTTCATAACGTTCTAAAAGTTATATCTTTTATTCGCCGATGATGTCACGTTATCCTGCCCACTATTTTCAGCACTGCATGTTCAAAATACTTAAACCAATAACTTTGTGTTTAAAGCGCCATTTTGAAACCTAGGTATTGTAAACGGATTGGTACAGAGCAAAGGATACCCACGAAGTGGGTTTGGAAAACAATTAAATTTGCGGACAAGATTTCTGATATACGGTAGAGATATGTTAATGAAATGCTATTGATAAAAAGCTTATTTGGGGTAGTTAGTTAGTAACAGGCATAGAAAATATTTACTTACAGTGGCCCTTTAAGCAAATCTAAAAAAACAAAATTGACCTTCCTTAAAAATGTTAGTAAATGAAAAAAACATGCTCGTCTCTGGGTCGCAAATATAAAAATATAAGCATAAACTTAACAAGTGCCCAAATAAAAGCATTCTCTTGCTATCTTTATTTGAAAAAGAAGGCATCTAAGCTTTTTTTTTTGTTTCAGACTCTGAACAGCACTTTTTTATTGGTGGATGAATTTATCCACCAATCAGCAAGAACAACCCAGGTTGTTCACCAAAAATGGGCCGGCATCTAAACTTAAATTCTTGCATTTAAAATAAAGATACCAAAAGAATGAAGAAAATTTGATTAGAGGAGTAAATTAGAAAGTTGCTTAAAATGTCATGCTCTATCTGAATCACACACAAAAATATTTGGGTTCAGTGTCCCTTTAACTGTATTTTTTGTAGACACATGTCCAATCTTAAGCAGACAGCCAATCAGTACTAAAAGACCTATGAGCAGAGGTAAAAGATAGGAGTATGTAGAACTGTAAAGGGTGGCAGAAAAAGGCTTAATGTGACCAAATTTACAGAGGGCCTTAGAAAGACTACCAGAGGTTTACAACATGGTGTCTAAAGGCTAAACTCCCCAAACATCCCTCTTAACAAACACTAACTCTGAGGGGAAACTGGACTTCAGTATACACTGAAGCACATATCTTAAGCACATCATACTTTAACCATCTCCAAAGGAGGAAAGTTTAAACTGGGATGAGTGCGTTGGGTGGGGTATTTAAGGGCATTAAGATTTGGAAAACTTTGCCACCTCCTGGTAGGAATGCATATCCCATGTGTAACAAATCGTTGACTCTCACCATATATATATATATATATATATATATATATATATATATATATATATATATATATATATATATATAATGGATATGTATAAGGTGAAGCACTCACTGGACTTCAGACTTCAAACGTGGTAAGTCTGAAGTCCAGTGAGTGCTTGACCTTATACATATCCATTGAATCTTTTGAGAGCACCCTGGCAGTTGAACTGTTGGTGAGAGTGCATATACCTATGAACTTATACACACACACATATACATACACACACACACAGACATATATACATTTATACACACACACACACAAATAAATATATGTTTGTGCTGGCTTTAGTGAATAGGGGAACTTTTGAGCTTCTGTCCCAATACAGTAAATATATTAGGTAAATAATTTGAATAAAAATGTCAAATCGCCCACTAATGACAAGGGTATGAGATCACACACTGGAAAGAGGGGATTCTTCTCTATTAAACTGGGGTTTCATACCCCTTTGTGCTTCATGGGAGAAACGGGGGCTTTAAAAGTGCTACCTTTCTAAAACACTGTACAGCTGTCTACTAGGGGCAGGTTATTAACACTACCGTGGTGATCAACTGAAAAACAGAGGGGGTGTGACTCTTAAATTAGGGGTCTCATACCACTTTAATTAAATAAGATGGGGAGACAAAAGCTTAGTAGTAGCGCCTCTCACTCACCACTAGATATTACTGTCCCCAGGGGGGCAGGTGAGCAGCATTTTTAATGGCAATCAGCTGTATCCTAGAGAGCAAGTGACCCCTCATTTGAAAGAGCAGGTCCTTTTAAATAAGAGATCTCTTGTCCCTCTAACCTAAATGGGGGATGGTAGGGACTATACCCTTTGGTTAAACAGCATTTTAAATGTTGCCGTATTTGTCGTTTTTATGGTAATCACCTGCAACTTAAAGTGGCATGTGACTTCTTCCAAATCACCCCATCTTGTCATGTGTATAAAAGCAGTGCACGCTGTCTGTAAGTGGCTTCCAAAGTCCTCTCCCTCAGCCCCCTAGTTTCATGTCACCATCTACTTCAAACCACCTTGTGTTGTGACCAACAGCGCTCTGCAGGACAGAGACTGCAATGTAGTTTCCTTTCCCCATCTGAACTGAGGGGTCCTCCAGCTTAACTAATGTGCTTGTCATCTCCACTGCAGAGTAGATGTGCAGATATACATGGCTTGTCATGTGTATATAAGCTGTGCACGCTCTGTCTGTATCATGAAAAGCTTGTCATGTGTATAAAAGCAGTGCACGCTCTGTCTGTATCATGAAGGGCTCATGTGTATATAAGTGGTGCACGTTCTGTATCATGAAGGGCTCATGTGTATATAAGCGGTGCACGCTCTGTATCATGAAGGGCTCATGTGTATATAAGCGGTGCACGCTCTGTCTGTATCATGAAGGGCTCATGTGTATCTAAGCGGTGCACGCTCTGTCTGTATCATGAAGGGCTCATGTGTATCTAAGCGGTGCACGCTCTGTCTGTATCATGAAGGGCTCATGTGTATCTTATCGGTGCACGCTCTGTCTGTATCATGAAGGGCTCATGTGTATCTAAGCGGTGCACGCTCTGTCTGTATCATGAAGGGCTCATGTGTATCTAAGCGGTGCACGCTCTGTCTGTATCATGAAGGGCTCATGTGTATCTAAGCGGTGCACGCTCTGTCTGTATCATGAAGGGCTCATGTGTATACAAGCGGTGCACGCTCTGTCTGTATCATGAAGGGCTTGTCATGTGTATAAAAGCGGTGCACGCTCTGTCTGTATCATGAAGGGCTTGTCATGTGTATCTAAGCGGTGCACGCTCTGTATCATGAAGGGCTTGTCATGTGTATCTAAGCGGTGCACGCTCCTGTCTGTATCATGAAGGCCTCATGTGTATATAAGCGGTGCACGCTCCTGTCTGTATCATGAAGGGCTTGTCATGTGTATCTAAGCGGTGCACGCTCTGTATCATGAAGGGCTTGTCATGTGTATATAAGCGGTGCATGCTCCTGTCTGTATTATGAAGGGCTCATGTGTATATAAGCGGTGCACGCTCCTGTCTGTATCATGAAGGGCTCATGTGTATATAAGTGGTGCACGCTCCTGTCTGTATCATGAAGGGCTTGTCATGTGTATCTAAGCGGTGCACGCTCTGTATCATGAAGGGCTTGTCATGTGTATATAAGCGGTGCACGCTCTGTCTGTATCATGAAGGGCTTGTCATGTGTATAAAAGCAGTGCACGCTCTATCTGTATCATGAAGGGCTCATGTGTATATAAGCGGTGTAGGCTCTGTATCATGAAGGGCTCATGTGTATCTAAGCGGTGCACGCTCTGTCTGTATCATGAAGGGCTCATGTGTATCTAAGCGGTGCACGCTCTGTCTGTATCATGAAGGGCTCATGTGTATCTAAGCGGTACACGCTCTGTCTGTATCATGAAGGGCTTGTCGTGTATATAAGCGGTGCACGCTCTGTCTGTATCATGAAGGGCTTGTCGTGTATATAAGCGGTGCACGCTCTGTCTGTATCATGAAGGGCTCATGTGTATACAAGTGGTGCACGCTCTGTCTGTATCATGAAGGGCTCATGTGTATCTAAGCGGTGCACGCTCTGTCTGTATCATGAAGGGCTCATGTGTATCTAAGCGGTGCACGCTCTGTCTGTATCATGAAGGGCTCATGTGTATCTAAGCGGTACACGCTCTGTCTGTATCATGAAGGGCTTGTCGTGTATATAAGCGGTGCACGCTCTGTCTGTATCATGAAGGGCTTGTCGTGTATATAAGCGGTGCACGCTCTGTCTGTATCATGAAGGGCTCATGTGTATACAAGTGGTGCACGCTCTGTCTGTATCATGAAGGGCTCATGTGTATCTAAGCGGTGCACGCTCTGTCTGTATCATGAAGGGCTCATGTGTATCTAAGCGGTGCACGCTCTGTCTATCATGAAGGGCTCATGTGTATACAAGTGGTGCACGCTCTGTCTGTATCATGAAGGGCTCATGTGTATACAAGTGGTGCACGCTCTGTCTGTATCATGAAGGGCTCATGTGTATACAAGTGGTGCACGCTCTGTCTGTATCATGAAGGGCTCATGTGTATCTAAGCGGTGCACGCTCTGTCTGTATCATGAAGGGCTCATGTGTATATAAGCGGTGCACGCTCTGTCTGTATCATGAAGGGCTCATGTGTATCTAAGCGGTGCACGCTCTGTCTATCATGAAGGGCTCATGTGTATCTAAGCGGTGCACGCTCTGTCTGTATCATGAAGGGCTCATGTGTATATAAGCGGTGCACGCTCTGTCTGTATCATGAAGGGCTTGTCATGTGTATATAAGCGGTGCAAACTGTCTGTATCATGAACGGCTTGTCATGTGTATATAAGTGGTGCACGCTCCTGTCTGTATAATAAAGGGCTCATGTGTATATAAGTGGTGCACGCTCTGTATCATGAAGGACTTGTCATGTGTATATAAGTGGTGCAAGCTCTGTCTGTACCATGAAGGGCTCATGTGTATATAAGCGGTGCACGCTCTGTATCATGAAGGGCTTGTCATGTGTATATAAGCGGTGCATGCTCCTGTCTGTATTATGAAGGGCTCATGTGTATATAAGTGGTGCACGCTCCTGTCTGTATCATGAAGGGCTCATGTGTATATAAGCGGTGCACGCTCTGTATCATGAAGGGCTTGTCATGTGTATATAAGCGGTGCACGCTCCTGTCTGTATCATGAAGGGCTCATGTGTATATAAGTGGTGCACGCTCCTGTCTGTATCATGAAGGGCTCATGTGTATATAAGCGGTGCACGCTCTGTATCATGAAGGGTTTGTCATGTGTATATAAGCTGTGCACGCTCTGTCTGTATCATGAAGGGTTTGTCATGTGTATATAAGCGGTGCACGCTCTGTATCATGAAGGGTTTGTCATGTGTATATAAGCTGTGCACGCTCTGTCTGTATCATGAAGGGTTTGTCATGTGTATATAAGCGGTGCACGCTCTGTATCATGAAGGGTTTGTCATGTGTATATAAGCGGTGCACGCTCCTGTCTGTTTCATGAAGGGCTCATGTGTATATAAGTGGTGCACGCTCCTGTCTGTATCATGAAGGGCTCATGTGTATATAAGTGGTGCACGCTCCTGTCTGTATCATGAAGGCCTCATGTGTATATAAGCGGTGCACGCTCCTGTCTGTATAATGAAGGGCTCATGTGTATATAAGCGGTGCACGCTCTGTATCATGAAGGACTTGTCATGTGTATATAAGTGGTGCACGCTCTGTCTGTATCATGAAGAGCTTGTCATGTGTATATAAGCGGTGCTCGCTCCTGCCTGTATCATGAACGGCTTGTCATGTGTTTATAAGTGGTGCACGCCCCATCCTGTGCTCGGCGCACAGTTCGTGCAATACTGCAGTAGGGTCACCCCCTGCACAACAATGCGTTACAGTCTCTATGACACTGCAACACTCTATAATGCCCTGACCTGCTAATGCACTGGTTATTTTGGTCAACCACAAAAAAAACCTCACCTGGCAAAGCCAGCGGTCATCACCCTGCAGGTCCTCAGCAACGTGAGGGACAGCAGCCAAGTTTGTGTCCCCTTGACTCATTCTGTCACCAACAGTTCTGTGGGAAAAGCAGCAACAATTCTCAGAAACACTAAAGTTAAAATGTCAGTAAAGGAGTATATGAGAGGCAGTGTGGTGCAGTCAGGGAGTATATGAGAGGCAGTAGTATATGAGGAGGCAGTGTGGTGCAGTAAGGATGTATATGAGAGGCAGTGTGGTGCAGTCAGGGAGTATATTAGAGGCAGTAGTATATGAGGAGGCAGTGTGGTGCAGTCAGTATATGAAAGGCAGTGTGGTGCAGTCAGTATATAAAAGGCAGTGTGGTGCAGTCAGTATATGAAAGGCAGTGTGGTGCAGTCAGTATATGAAAGGCAGTGTGGTGCAGTCAGTATATAAAAGGCAGTGTGGTGCAGTCAGTATATAAAAGGCAGTGTGGTGCAGTCAGTATATAAAAGGCAGTGTGGTGCAGTCAGTATATGAAAGACAGTGTGGTGCAGTCAGTATATGAAAGGCAGTGTGGTGCAGTCAGTATATGAAAGGCAGTGTGGTGCAGTCAGTATATGACAGGCAGTGTGGTGCAGTCAGTATATGACAGGCAGTGTGGTGCAGTCAGTATATGACAGGCAGTGTGGTGCAGTCAGTATATGAGAGGCAGTGTGGTGCAGTCAGTATATGAGAGGCAGTGTGGTGCAGTCAGTATATGAGAAGCAGGGTGGTGCAGTCAGTATATGAGAGGCAGGGTGGTGCAGTCAGTATATGAGAGGCAGGGTGGTGCAGTCAGTATATGAGAGGCAGGGTGGTGCAGTCAGTATATGAGAGGCAGTGTGGTGCAGTCAGTATATGACAGGCAGTGTGGTGCAGTCAGTATATGAGAGGCAGTGTGGTGCAGTCAGTATATGAGAGGCAGTGTGGTGCAGTCAGTATATTAGAGGCAGTGTGGTGCAGTCAGTATATGAGAGGCAGGGTGGTGCAGTCAGTATATGAGAGGCAGTGAAGTGCAGTCAGTATATGAGAGGCAGTGAGGTGCAGTCAGTATATGAGAGGCAGTGAGGTGCAGTCAGTATATGAGAGGCAGTGTGGTGCAGTCAGTATATGAGAGGCAGTGTGGTGCAGTCAGTATATGAGAGGCAGTGTGGTGCAGTCAGTATATAAAAGGCAGTGTGGTGCAGTCAGTATATGAGAGGCAGTGTGGTGCAGTCAGTATATGAGAGGCAGTGTGGTGCAGTCAGTATATGACAGGCAGTGTGGTGCAGTCAGTATATGACAGGCAGTGTGGTGCAGTCAGTATATGACAGGCAGTGTGGTGCAGTCAGTATATGACAGGCAGTGTGGTGCAGTCAGTATATGACAGGCAGTGTGGTGCAGTCAGTATATGACAGGCAGTGTGGTGCAGTCAGTATATGAAAGGCAGTGTGGTGCAGTCAGTAAATGACAGGCAGTGTGGTGCAGTCAGTAAATGACAGGCAGTGTGGTGCAGTCAGTAAATGACAGGCAGTGTGGTGCAGTCAGTATATGACAGGCAGTGTGGTGCAGTCAGTAAATGACAGGCAGTGTGGTGCAGTCAGTATATGAAAGGCAGTGTGGTGCAGTCAGTATATGAAAGGCAGTGTGGTGCAGTCAGTATATGAGAGGCAGGGTGGTGCAGTCAGTATATGAAAGGCAGTGTGGTGCAGTCAGTATATGAGAGGCAGGGTGGTGCAGTCAGTATATGAAAGGCAGTGTGGTGCAGTCAGTATATGAGAGGCAGGGTAGTGCAGGCAGTATATGAGAGGCAGGGTGGTGCAGGCAGTATATGAGAGGCAGGGTGGTGCAGGCAGTATATGAGAGGCAGGGTGGTGCAGTCAGTATATGAAAGGCAGTGAGGTGCAGTCAGTATATGAGAGGCAGTGAAGTGCAGTCAGTATATGAGAGGCAGGGTGGTGCAGTCAGTATATGACAGGCAGTGTGGTGCAGTCAGTATATGACAGGCAGTGTGGTGCAGTCAGTATATGACAGGCAGTGAAGTGCAGTCAGTATATGACAGGCAGTGTGGTGCAGTCAGTATATGACAGGCAGTGAAGTGCAGTCAGTATATGACAGGCAGTGTGGTGCAGTCAGTATATGACAGGCAGTGTGGTGCAGTCAGTATATGAGAGGCAGTGTGGTGCAGTCAGTATATGAGAGGCAGTGTGGTGCAGTCAGTATATGAGAGGCAGTGTGGTGCAGTCAGTATATGAGAGGCAGTGTGGTGCAGTCAGTATATGAGAGGCAGTGTGGTGCAGTCAGTATATGAGAGGCAGTGTGGTGCAGTCAGTATATGAGAGGCAGTGTGGTGCAGTCAGTATATGAGAGGCAGTGTGGTGCAGTCAGTATATGAGAGGCAGTGTGGTGCAGTCAGTATATGACATGCAGGGTGGTGCAGTCAGTATATGACAGGCAGGGTGGTGCAGTCAGTATATGACAGGCAGGGTGGTGCAGTCAGTATATGACAGGCAGGGTGGTGCAGTCAGTATATGACAGGCAGGGTGGTGCAGTCAGTATATGACAGGCAGGGTGGTGCAGTCAGTATATGACAGGCAGGGTGGTGCAGTCAGTATATGACAGGCAGGGTGGTGCAGTCAGTATATGACAGGCAGGGTGGTGCAGTCAGTATATGACAGGCAGGGTGGTGCAGTCAGTATATGACAGGCAGGGTGGTGCAGTCAGTATATGACAGGCAGGGTGGTGCAGTCAGTATATGACAGGCAGGGTGGTGCAGTCAGTATATGACAGGCAGGGTGGTGCAGTCAGTATATGACAGGCAGGGTGGTGCAGTCAGTATATGACAGGCAGGGTGGTGCAGTCAGTATATGAAAGGCAGTGAAGTGCAGTCAGTATATGAAAGGCAGTGAAGTGCAGTCAGTATATGGGAGGCAGGGTGGTGCAGTCAGTATATGAGAGGCAGGGTGGTGCAGTCAGTATATGAGAGGCAGGGTGGTGCAGTCAGTATATGAGAGGCAGTGTGGTGCAGTCAGTATATGAGAGGCAGTGTGGTGCAGTCAGTATATGAGAGGCAGTGTGGTGCAGTCAGTATATTAGAGGCAGTGTGGTGCAGTCAGTATATGAGAGGCAGGGTGGTGCAGTGAGTATATGAGAGGCAGTGAAGTGCAGTCAGTATATGACAGGCAGTGAGGTGCAGTCAGTATATGACAGGCAGTGTGGTGCAGTCAGTATATGACAGGCAGTGTGGTGCAGTCAGTATATGACAGGCAGTGTGGTGCAGTCAGTATATGACAGGCAGTGTGGTGCAGTCAGTATATGACAGGCAGTGTGGTGCAGTCAGTATATGACAGGCAGTGTGGTGCAGTCAGTATATGACAGGCAGTGTGGTGCAGTCAGTAAATGACAGGCAGTGTGGTGCAGTCAGTAAATGAAAGGCAGTGTGGTGCAGTCAGTAAATGACAGGCAGTGTGGTGCAGTCAGTAAATGACAGGCAGTGTGGTGCAGTCAGTAAATGACAGGCAGTGTGGTGCAGTCAGTAAATGACAGGCAGTGTGGTGCAGTCAGTATATGAAAGGCAGTGTGGTGCAGTCAGTATATGAGAGGCAGGGTGGTGCAGTCAGTATATGAAAGGCAGTGTGGTGCAGTCAGTATATGAGAGGCAGGGTGGTGCAGTCAGTATATGAAAGGCAGTGTGGTGCAGTCAGTATATGAGAGGCAGGGTAGTGCAGGCAGTATATGAGAGGCAGGGTGGTGCAGTCAGTATATGACAGGCAGTGAAGTGCAGTCAGTATATGACAGGCAGTGTGGTGCAGTCAGTATATGACAGGCAGTGAAGTGCAGTCAGTATATGACAGGCAGTGTGGTGCAGTCAGTATATGAGAGGCAGTGTGGTGCAGTCAGTATATGAGAGGCAGTGTGGTGCAGTCAGTATATGAGAGGCAGTGTGGTGCAGTCAGTATATGAGAGGCAGTGTGGTGCAGTCAGTATATGAGAGGCAGTGTGGTGCAGTCAGTATATGAGAGGCAGTGTGGTGCAGTCAGTATATGAGAGGCAGTGTGGTGCAGTCAGTATATGAGAGGCAGTGTGGTGCAGTCAGTATATGAGAGGCAGTGTGGTGCAGTCAGTATATGACATGCAGGGTGGTGCAGTCAGTATATGACAGGCAGGGTGGTGCAGTCAGTATATGACAGGCAGGGTGGTGCAGTCAGTATATGACAGGCAGGGTGGTGCAGTCAGTATATGACAGGCAGGGTGGTGCAGTCAGTATATGACAGGCAGGGTGGTGCAGTCAGTATATGACAGGCAGGGTGGTGCAGTCAGTATATGACAGGCAGGGTGGTGCAGTCAGTATATGACAGGCAGGGTGGTGCAGTCAGTATATGACAGGCAGGGTGGTGCAGTCAGTATATGACAGGCAGGGTGGTGCAGTCAGTATATGACAGGCAGGGTGGTGCAGTCAGTATATGAAAGGCAGGGTGGTGCAGTCAGTATATGACAGGCAGGGTGGTGCAGTCAGTATATGACAGGCAGGGTGGTGCAGTCAGTATATGACAGGCAGGGTGGTGCAGTCAGTATATGACAGGCAGGGTGGTGCAGTCAGTATATGAAAGGCAGTGAAGTGCAGTCAGTATATGAAAGGCAGTGAAGTGCAGTCAGTATATGAAAGGCAGTGAAGTGCAGTCAGTATATGGGAGGCAGGGTGGTGCAGTCAGTATATGAGAGGCAGGGTGGTGCAGTCAGTATATGAGAGGCAGGGTGGTGCAGTCAGTATATGAGAGGCAGTGTGGTGCAGTCAGTATATGAGAGGCAGTGTGGTGCAGTCAGTATATGAGAGGCAGTGTGGTGCAGTCAGTATATTAGAGGCAGTGTGGTGCAGTCAGTATATGAGAGGCAGGGTGGTGCAGTCAGTATATGACAGGCAGTGTGGTGCAGTCAGTATATGACAGGCAGTGTGGTGCAGTCAGTATATGACAGGCAGTGTGGTGCAGTCAGTATATGACAGGCAGTGTGGTGCAGTCAGTATATGACAGGCAGTGTGGTGCAGTCAGTATATGACAGGCAGTGTGGTGCAGTCAGTATATGACAGGCAGTGTGGTGCAGTCAGTATATGACAGGCAGTGTGGTGCAGTCAGTATAGGACAGGCAGTGTGGTGCAGTCAGTATAGGACAGGCAGTGTGGTGCAGTCAGTATAGGACAGGCAGTGTGGTGCAGTCAGTATAGGACAGGCAGTGTGGTGCAGTCAGTATATGACAGGCAGTGTGGTGCAGTCAGTAAATGACAGGCAGTGTGGTGCAGTCAGTATATGACAGGCAGTGTGGTGCAGTCAGTATATGACAGGCAGTGTGGTGCAGTCAGTGAGTATATGAGAGGTAGTGTGGGTCCAGTATATGAGAGGTAGTGTGGTGCAGTCAGTGAGGATATGAGAGGCAGCGTGGTGCAGTCAGTGAGTATATGAGGGGTAAGAAATATTTAGGGGACAGTCAGAGGGGTATTTAGGAGGCAGACAGTGGGGTATTTAGGGGACAGACAGTGGAGTATTTAGCGAGCAGACAGTGGAATATTTAGGGATAGTCAGTGGGATATTTAGGGAGCAGTCAGTGGGGCATTTAAAGGGCAGTCTGGGGGTATTTAGGAGCAGACAGTGGGGTATTTAGGGAGCAGTCAATTGAGTACTTAGGGTCCGCCTGTCATACTCAGATCCTGAGGGTCTCACCGTAGTGACGTCACTTATGTGAATTGGTTTTTCTTTTCCGTTTTTGCCAGTAAAAACGTCACTTCCGCTTACAGACAGTTCAGCACCTGCAAAGGAAGTGACGCTATTGTTATTGTGTCACGTGTAGGTGACTGACAGGAATTATCCAAAGTAGTCTATCTGCAGAGTGGAGCTCCACTCTAGACAGGAAACATGTGACCTCCACTGCAATTTTTTTTTTCTTCATTTAAACTTTAATGTATCAAACAACCAATATGCACAATTATTCAGAAAACGTTTTTTTTTTTTTTTAAATAAACTTTATGCACAATCATTCAGAAAACGTTTTTTTTTTTTACATAAACTTTAATGTATCAAACAACCAATAGGCACAATTCTGAAAACTAAATTGCTTTCTTTTGGTTTATGGTGAGTGACATTTATAAGGTTAAATAAGTTGACTCGTGTTCTATTAGGAAAAGTATAAGGAAATGTAAATAATAATAATAAAGATCATCTCAGGAAATCACAGGAGTAATTCTTTAGTTTTCATATATTGAACTATTTAAAGCTCCACTTTACACAACAAAAATGTGACATCCACAACCTACACGGGGAAGTTCTCTTTAAACAAGAAGAAGGTTTGCTGCTTTCTTTTTTTTTACCATATTTAACCCCTTAGTGACCTGACTGTTGTACCAATTTTTTAGCGTTAGCGACCAAGACTCTTTTTACATTGCTGCAGTGTTTGCGTTTAGCTGTAATTTTCCTCTTACGCCTTTACTGTACCCACACATATTATGTACCGTTTATATACTCATTACTGTACCCACACATATTATATACCGTTTCTCTCGGCATAAGATTGACTTTCTACAGATACCATTCTTTTCATCATATCATATAATTTATACTAAATATTTTTATAAATTATGATTAAAAATATTAAAAACCACACTTTTTTTTTTTTACTTTTACCCCCAAAATCTGTTACGCATCTACAACCCCCGAGAAAACAACATGGCTAAACAGTTTCTTCATTTTGTCCTGAGTTTTGAAATACCCAATTTTCAATTTTTACGATTAACCTTTTTCTCCTTCAGTGACCTTTTAACCACAACCCTACCCCTAGATCTAACCCTCCCCCTAGATCTAACCCTACCCCTAGATCTAACCCTCCCCTTAGATCTACCACTAAGCCTAGATCTAACCCTAACCCTACAAAACTATTTATTTTTATTATTTTTACTATTTAATTTTTTTTCATCTGTTACAGCTGCGGTCCTTAAGGAGATAAAGGGATAGTAAATTCAAAATTTAACTTGCATGATTCAGATAGAACATGTCATTTTAAGACACTTATAAATTCACATCTATTTTTAAATGTGCTTTGTTCTCTTGTTATCCCTTGCTGAAAGAGAATACGCACATATTCAACACTAGTGGGAGCTAGCTGCTGATTTTTGCCTGCACACATTTGTCTTTTGTGATTGGATGACTATGGCTCCGTTCGGGCAGTGCTCCAAGCGAACTGGGACTCGCTTGTAGCGTTTTCCTCACATTTGCAAGTGAGATGACTGGCGTTTTTTGAGTGCTCTGATGACGTAAGTCCCAGCGCTTCCATCATGCTGGAAAAGCTGTCACTTTTCAGAGCAACCTCAGACGCTTGGCAACATGGCAGCCTCCACACACGTTTTGCTGTGGAGGCTGCCATGTTTTTATAAGCAGCAGAGGAGGGACAGGTGAGGCGGATAAGTCTGACAGCAGAATTTAGTACAGGGCAAATTGGAGATAGGTTACTTAACCTATCTCCACTTTGCCCTGTACTAAATGCTGCTGTCATGCTTATGTTATGCTGAGAATTGTTTCCCCAGTGTCTCTGGTTTCCCCTGCCTCTCGGCAAACATCGGAACTCTGACCCACCTCCATTCAGCTGCTCTCAGCTCAGCACCCGTACTATTATTAGCTTAATGTGGCAGGATAAGCTACAGGGGCTGAGCTGAGAACAGCTGAATGAAGGTGGGTCAGAGTTCCGATGTTTGCAGAGAGGCAGCCATGTTTTTATAATCAGCAGAGGAGGGACAGGTGAGGCGGATAAGTCTGACAGCAGCATTTAGTACAGGGCAAAGTGGAGATAGGTTAAGTAACCTATCTCCACTTTGCCCTGTACTAAATGCTGCTGTCATGCTTATGTTATGCTGAGAATTGTTTCCCCAGTGTCTCTGGTTTCCCCTACCTCTCGGCAAACATCGGAACTCTGACCCACCTTCATTCAGCTGCTCTCAGCTCAGCACCCGTACTATTATTAGCTTAATGTGGCAGGATAAGCAACAGGGGCTGAGCTGAGAACATCTGAATGAAGGTGGGTCAGAGTTCCAATGTTTGCCCTGTACGAAATGCTGCTGTCAGACTTATCCGGTGTTATGCTGAGAATTGTTTCCCCAGTGTCTCTGGTTTCCCCTGCCTCTCGGCAAACATCGTAACTCTGAGCCACCTCCATTCAGCTGCTCTCAGCTCAGCACCCATACTATTATTAGCTTAATGTGGCAGGATAAGCTACAGGGGCTGAGCTGAGAACAGCTGAATGAAGGTGGGTCAGAGTTCCGATGTTTGCCCTGTACTAAATGCTGCTGTCATGCTTATCCGGTGTTATGCTGAGAAATGTTTCCCCAGTGTCTCTGGTTTCCCCTACCTCTCGGCAAACATCGGAACTCTGACCCACCTCCATTCAGCTGCTCTCAGCTCAGTACCCGTACTATTATTAGCTTAATGTGGCAGGATAAGCTACAGGGGCTGAGCTGAGAACAGCTGAATGAAGGTGGGTCAGAGTTCCAATGTTTGCCGAGAGGCAGGGGAAACCATTCTCGAACAACGGTGTTGTGTAAACAGCTTAAATAAAAATAATCCTCCACTAATAAAGAGAGACACAATTTAAACATTTTTACAGTCAGCTACAAGGGAGCTTATTTAAAAACATTTGCATGCGCAAAGTCCATTATTATGCAGCAGATCCCTTTGCGCATGCAATCGTTTTCTCTAAGCTCCCTTGCTTGTGACGTCACCTAGCGCCACGTCATCGCTGGAAGTGAAGCGCCTCCACTAGCTCCTGAGCGCTGCCCGAACGCAGCCTATATGTGTTCATCTTGCTGCCAGTAGTGCAATGTTGTTCCTTCAGCAAAGGATAACAAGAGAACGAAGCAGATTTTATAATGGAAGTAAATTGGAAACTGCATGTTCTTTCTGATTTATAAAAGTTTGTTTTTGACTTGAGTGTCCCTTAAATGATTTTTTATGTATTATGAAAATAACAGTTTTGATTCTGACTATGACTAAGTTTCCTCCCATGTGCTTGACACAGGAGCCAGCAATCATTAAAGATCTACACATTGATATACAATGGGTTGTCAAGAATGAGGCACTGTTCTGTGGGCACATAACCATGCCAAGTTATCTGTCACTGAATGAAGATGACCGCCAGAAGGCCATAGATAACGTGATGCAAAGAGAAGAACCAGAAGCAAGGGAGCCATTCCTCTTTGTATTTCAGCACAGAGAAGATATGGAGTTGTTTTTGCAGGCATGTCTTGACCAACAGGGCCTCCAAGTTAATGCCATGTTCAACAAATGACTGATGGACAAGGGGTGGTGGTGTGTTTCTGTTTAAATTATTGATAATAATAAAAAAATAAGATAATTAACACCCTTTTCTGAGTCAGTGCTTTAATAACACACTACCACAAGTATGAAGGTAGAAGATAATTATAGGTAACAGTATATATATATATATATATATATATATATATATATATATATATATATAGCAGTATCCTATTGTTGCTTCTGCTTTCATAGTATAAGGTTAGGGTTATAAGTTCAAATGGTTTCTGACCTTGATTGAACACGATTCTCCAGACCCCCGGAGAACAGCAAGAAAGCACACAATCACAGAGAGTGTTTCTCACTAGTTCCGTTTACTGTAAGTATACACAGCAGTTATATAGCAGTCTCGCATCATGAGGCTACAGGAAATGCAGTTAGAGGAGTAACATAAAATGTCCATATATGTCTATCTAAGAAACATGTTACAGGAAGTTGTGGGTGTTGTTTGCTGTATTACAGACAATCATATGAGTTTCAAAATGCCCTCATGTGTCGGTTACAAGTCACCCACTAACATAATATACCCATCAACACACAGAGAGACAACCACATAAAACACACAAAGACATAGAGACACACACACACCCTCACTGAGACATCCAGACAAAACAGAGAGACATACACTCTCAGAGAGACACCCACAGAAACTGCACATACATACACACACCCTCACAGAGACAACCAAAGAAAACACACAGACATACTCGCACACCCTCAGAGAGACATCCACAGAAAACGCAGACATACATACATACACACACACACACCCTCAAAGAGACATCCACATAAAAAAAAAAGTCATACACATCCACCCTCACAGAGGCATCAAGAGGAAATACACAAAGACATACATACACACACCCTCACAGGGACACAAATAGAAAAAGCAGAAAGACATACGCACACACCCTCACAGACATACACAGAAAATGTACAAAGACATATACACCCACTCTCACAGAGAGACCAACAAAAACAACAACAACAAAACAGTGTGTGACATGCATGATAAAAAATGGCAGAAATTAAGAGATCACTTTTTAAACAATCAGATTTGCAAATGTGCAAACAAAAATTAAACTCTATGAATTCAAAATTGTAGATTAATGTTATCGGTAGATGGCTAGATGAAGAAAAGTACTTTTAAAAAGGTTGACATATGTTTGTGTTTTTTCCCCCAAACAAGAGCAACACTTCAATTATGGTGTAAACATGTTCCCATCTGTCAGCTGTACTTATGGATTTTGAAAATGCTGTACTCTATATGGTCTTGGTGGAACCATAAGCCGTGGCACTAGGTCTCATACCATTAGATATGGTTAAATGCATGATTTAGTATGTATTTCAAAATTAAGTCAGCTGTAGTGTAAACTGAACAGTGTTAAGTTAACCTGTATCATTTGAAACACTGAGAAATCTTAGTTTGAAAGTATAACTTTTTATGCATATGTAAAAATCATAGATAAAATGCCTCCTTGCATCTGTAAAGTCCTTGCATAAAGGGGCAGTAAACTGAAATGTAGTTAAAATGTATATATTACTAAAAAAAATATCTTTCAAAAGGGCAACTACCATTTGTGTATTAAAGGGACATTAAACCCAATTTTTTTCTTTCATGATTAAGATAGAGAATACCATTTTAAACAACTTTCTAATTTACTTCGATAATCTAATTTGCTTCATTATCTTGATATTCTTTCCTGAAAAGCATATCTAGATAGGCTCAGTAGCTTCTGATTAGTGGCTGCACATAGATGCCTTCTGTGATTGGCTCGCCCATGTGCATTACTATTTCTTTAACAAAGGATATCTAAAGAATGAAGCAAACGAGATAATAGAAGTAAATTGGAATGTTGTTTAAAATTGTATTATCTGTCTGAATTATGAAAGAATTTTTTTGGGTTTAATGTCCCTTTAAGGAGGAAACCTTTATGCATGGCTTTAAATATAGAATTTCTACAGCATTGTCAAATAATCATAAATACACTGCTGCAGATTGCTAAAAAAATCAATGTTTTTATGGACCCCTGGCCCCACCATACTACTACCACACTGAAGTTACAATCCAAAATTGCACAAAGAAATAAAAAAATGACTATGTAAGTCTTACCTCCTCTGCAAATGAAAGTGCTCTGCCATCTGACTCAGACACACACTGTACAAACTTAAAGAGCTACTGGACCCACATTTTTTCTTTCATGATTCAGATAGAGCATGCAATTTTAAGCAGCTTTATAATTTATTCCTATTATAATTTTTTATTCGTTCTCTTGCTATCTTTATTTGAAAAGTTAGGAATGAAAGCTTTGGAGCATGACTATTTTTTGTTCAGTACCCTGGATAGAGCTTGCTAATAGGTGCCTGCATTTAGCCATCCAATAAGCAAGCGTAACCCAGGTTCTCAAACTAACATGGGCCGGCTCAAACGCTTTTATTTCTTCTTTTTCAGATAAATATAGGAAGAGAATGAAGAAAATTTGATAATAGAAGTAAATTAAAAAGCTGCTTAAAATTGCATGTTCTATCTGAATCTAGAATGAAAAAAATTGTGTTTAGTATCCTTTTAAGTGCCAAGTCTGTCTCACTACGCATAGTGGTTTAGTGCGCACTCAAAAATCCTCTCAAATGCTAATGCTTTACTCATTTTAATAAAATTGACCACACTCAGTAGCACTCTGCTGTAGTACCCTCTGGTGGCTGCCAAAATTGTTTAAAGAAAATAATAGTTGTTCTTGCCTCATGGGGCACCCTGGCCCATTTGGCCCCTGACAGGAGTCACCCCTGTAACCCCCTGATGGCAGCCAGGTGTGATTTACGGAGATGATGTATTTATAACTTACAATAATCATTACTTTTGCTTATACTTTTGCCCTAACAAAACATATGTTAATGTAAAGAATGTGCTTATTTAACCTTATTAATAACAATCAGCATAAACCACTGTGAATGAACATTAAGAACAGGAAAGCAAAATATTTAGTTTTCTGAATTATTGTGTCTATTGATTGTTACGTTAAAGTCCATTAAAAAAAATATATATATTGAGTGGAGGTCAAATGTTTCCTATCTTGAGTGGAGCTCCAGTTTGGCACAAGTTTGTTTGCCATATAAAGCGTTGGTTCAGGCTTAGAACATATATCCACACAGAAATGAGTGTCGCAAATCATTTTAAACCTTTTTAAATACAAGTTACTTTTAAAAAAGGTAAAATATATTCAGTGGCAAGGTTGGCACAAGTTTGTTTGCCATATAAAGCATCAGGTCAGGCTTAGAACTTAAAAATATGAAGTGGTTCATGCCCTGTATATATGCACACAGAAATGAGTGACTCATCAGATTTTAACCCTTTTTAAATACCAGTTTAAATACCAGTTACTTATTCAGAAAAGGTAAAATATATTCAGTGGCAAGGTTGGCACAAGTCTGTTTGCCATATAAAGCATTGGGTCAGGCTTAGAACTTAAAAATATGAAGTGGTTCATGCCCTGTATATATGCACACAGAAATGAGTGACTCATCAGATTTCAACCCTTTTTAAATACCAGTTTAAATACCAGTTACTTATTCAGAAAAGGTAAAATATATGAAGTGGCCAGGTTGGCACAAAAAAATTGCTATAATAAGCATTGGGCACAGCTGAAAATATGTAAATTCTATGAAGATGTTCATGCACAGAAATAAGTGACCAAAAGGATTTTAACACTCAAAATACCAGTTACTTATTCAGAAAAGGTAAAATATATGAAGTGGCAAGGTTGGCACCAGATTGTTTGATATAAAAAGCATTGTGACAGGCTGAAAACATGTATATCCTATAGAGAGGCTTATGCCGTGTATATAAGCACACATTAATGAGTGTTCCAAAGGATTTTAAAGGTTTTTAAATACCAATTACTTATTTAGAAAAGGTAAAATATATGAAATGGCAAGGTTGCCTTCAATTTTTTTTGCTATAAAAAGCATTGGGCCAGGTTGATAACATGTCTATTCTATAATGGGGTTCATGCCCTGTATATATCCACACATAAATTAGTGGGCCAAATGATTTTAACCCTTTTTAAATACCTTTACTTAAAGGGCCACTAAACCCAAAATCTTTCTTTCATGATTCAGATAGAGAATAGAAATTTAGACAACATTACAATTTACTTCCATTATTTATTTTGCTTCATTTTTTAGATATCCTTAGTTGAAGAAAAAGCTATGCACATGGTGAGCCAATCACACGAGGCTTCTATGTGCCGCAACCAATCAGCAGCTAGTGAGCATATCTAGATATGCTTTTCATCAAAGAATATTAAGAGAATAAAACTAATTAGATAATATAAGTAAATTAGAAAGATGTTTAAAAATGCATTCTCTTTCTAAATCATAAAAGAAAAAATGTGGGTGGCATGTCCCTTTAATAAGATAAGATAAAATATATGAAGGGGCAAAGTTGGCACCAGATTGTTTGCATTGGGCTATGCTGAAAATATTTGTCTATTCTATGATGAAGTTCATGCCGAGTATTTATCATCACAGAAATGAGTGACCCAAAAGGATTTTAACCCTTTTAAAATAACAGTTTATTATTCATAAAAGGTAAAATATATGAAGTAGCAAGGTGTCACCAATGTTTTCCATAAAGAGCGTTGGGCAAGGCTGATAACATATCTGTCCTATGATGGGGTTCATGCCGTGTATATATCCACAAATAAATAAGTGGCTCAAAGGATTTTAACTCTTTTTAAAATAACAGTTACTTTTTGAAAACATAACCAAATGTGTTCCACATTTGCTATCTGTTTATTGCAATACTAGTGTTAAAGTCTGTGTAGATGGTCAAAAATGTGTCCAACTTACTAACCACTCCCTTATTTACCCACCTCTCCCTCCAAGAACCTTTGCCTACCATCTGACCCCCCCCATCCACTCAGATTTCCTCTCTCTTATCCCCCCTCCCTCCTTCACCCTCCCTGCCACTTTCAACATCTAATTTTCTGCAGCGCAGAGGTACCACCCGCTCCCGTCTATATCTATCACCAATCCCTCTATCTCTATCACTATCCATATATCCCTCTATCCCTCTATTGCTGTGTCCATCTATCCATATCCATCTATCCCTCTATCTCTATTCCTCTATCTCTATCCCTATCTCCCTATACCTATATCCCTCTATCCCTATCTTAACATATTTTTTTTATGCAGCGCAGTGGTCCCAGCCTCTCCAGCCCCTCCAGCGATGGGGCTCCCACCTGCCTCCCTCCTTACCCTCCCACGCCACCGATTGGCACCACCGCTGCACAATACAGAAAGGGACACAGATTGCAGCAATGCCTCAATATTGAGGCATAGTGCATTACCATTTTCTAAGCAACCGTTGCAGAGAGGGCCAGTGATGGTGCCGATCGTTGGTGGCGTGCGAAGGATAGGAGGGAGGCAAGTGGGTGGCCCATCACTGGAGGGAGGAGGAAGAAGGCGGTAGGGTGTGTGAGAGGGGCAGGAGCGGGTGGGAACGCTTATACTACGGAAAAAGTTGGAAGCTGGAAGGAGGGAGAGGGGGGATAATAGATTAGTAAAATAAACTGGGAGAGGGTAGAGTGGTAGGGGAATGAGGGTGGGCAAATACACTACAGATTTTATTTTATATATCTACTGTATATAAAAAAAATAAAAGCAAATAAATATAGTAAAATGGCTACTGGCAGACAGCTGAAAGTACATAACATGTATGCTAAAAGGAAGAAGGGGGGGGGGTCTGAACAAAGGAGATCCCAGAGAAGCATTTACAACCATTTGTGCTATAATTGCACAAGCTGTTTGTAAATAATTTCAGTGATAAACCCAAAGTTTGTGAAAAAGTAAAAAAAAAATTTTATTTGATCGCATTTGGCGGTGAAATGGTAGCATAAAATATAGCAAAATGGGCCTAGATCAATACTTTGGGTTGTCTACTACACTAAAGCGAAAATTAAACGTACAAGCTCCCTACAAGCTAATGAATTAACACCTTCACTGCTGGGCATAATACAAGTGTGGTGCGCAGCAGCATTTAGCGGCCTTCTTATTACCAAAAAGCAATCCCAAAGCCATAAATGTCTGCTATTTCTGAACAAAGGGGATCCCAGAGAAGCATTTACAACCATTTGTGCCATAATTGCATAAGCTGTTTGTAAATAATTGCAGTGAGAAACCTAAAATTGTGAAAAAGTGAACAATTTTTTTGTATTTTACTGCATTTGGCGGTGAAATGAAATATACCAAGATGGGCCTAGATCAATACTTTGGGTTGTCTACTACACTAAAGCTAAAATTAACCCTACAAGCTCACTATAAGCTACTGAATTAATTCTGTCAGTACTGGGCATAATACAAGTGTGGTGCACAGCAGCATTTACCGGATTTCTAATTACCAAAAAGCAATCCCAAAGCCATAAATGTCTGCTATTTCTGAACAAAGGGGATCCCAGAGAAGCATTTACAACCATTTGTGCCAAAATTGCACAAGCTGTTTGTAAATAATTTCAGTGAGAAAAATAAATTTTGTGAAAAAATAAACATTTTTTTTTATTTGATCGCATTTGGCGGTGAAATGGTGGCATGAAATATACCTAAATGGGCCTAGATCAATACTTTGGGATGTCTTATAAAATAAAATATATAGATGTAAAGGGTTATTTAGGGATTCCTGAAAGATATCAGTGTTACAATGTAACTAGCGCTAATTTTGAAAAAAAAAATGGCTTGGAAATAGCAAAGTGCTACTTGTATTTATGGCTCTATAACTTGCACAAAAAGCAAAGAACATGTAAACTTTGGGTATTTCTAAACTCAGGATAAAATTTAGAAACTATTTAGCATGGGTGTTTTTTGGTGGTTGTAGATGTGTAACAGATTTTGGGGGTCAAAGTTAGAAATACTGTGGGGGTTTTTTACATTTTTTCATCATATTTTATAAAATTTTTTATAGTAAATTATAAAATATGATGAAAATAATGATATCTTTAGAAAGTCCATTTAATGGCGAGAAAAACGGTATATAATATGTGTGGGTACAGTAATGAGTATATAATATGTGTGGGTACAGTAAATGAGTATATAATATGTGTGTGTACAGTAATGAGTATATAATATGTGTGTGTACAGTAAATGAGTATATAATATGTGTGGGTACAGTAATGAGTATATAATATGTGTGGGTACAGTAATGAGTATATAATATGTATGTGTACAGTAAATGAGTATATAATATGTGTGGGTACAGTAATGAATATATAATATGTGTGGGTACAGTAATAAGTATATAATATGTGTGGGTACAGTAAATGAGTATATAATATGTGTGGGTACAGTAATGAGTATATAATATGTGTGGGTACAGTAAATGAGTATATAATATGTGTGGGTACAGTAATAAGTATATAATATGTGTGTGTACAGTAATGAGTATATAATATGTGTGTGTACAGTAATAAGTATATAATATGTGTGGGTACAGTAATGAGTATATAATATGTATGTGTACAGTAATAGAGTAAGAGGTAAATTACAGCTAAATACAAACACCGCAAAAAAGTAAAAATAGCCCTGGTTCCTTAAGGGTAAGAAAATGTAACAATGGTCTGGTCACTAAGGGGTTAATGTTCATTCACAGTGGTTACCTTATAAATCACAATCTGCATAAAACACTGTGAATGAACATTAAGAGCAAGAAAGCTACAAAATGTTTAGTTTTCATAATCATTGTCACAGTCTATAGCTTGTTTGTTACATTAAAGTTGATTAAAAAAAAAAAGAAAAAAGCTTTGAGTGGAGGTCACATGTTTCCTGTCTAGAGTGGAGCTCCACTCTGCAGTTGGACCCTTCTCGAATTATCACTAAATGATTTTTACCAGGTGACGTGAGAATAATATGGGTTACCGGAAATAGCTGGGGGAGTGACGTAGGAATGGGTTACCGGTGTTGTAACTTATTTGGTCTCCCCGTGGAGCCGCATCGCTGCTTACATCACCGCCCATCACCTCCTTACAGAACAGCCCATCTATCCTTACAGAACGCCCACCCAGTAATCCTACTGAGCGCGTTGCAATAGATTCGGTATTCCCTATTAGAGTCTGTATCCCTGTCACTCGACGCTCCTCCCCTTTCTCATAGTGTAACGCTCACTTTCAGTAAAGGTGGATTAACTCAGTAACATATACAGAGTAGTGACGTATGTAGTGGTACATTTTTATTGTCTACCATTATCAGTGCATATTTCAATACTCTGTTTCATTGCAAATGTTATTAAGCAACTTTCTCTTACGACTAAATCAAGAGAAAACAGTTGTCTCAGGGTGGAACATCACTGGAGTGCCCAAAAGCACAAGGTGTGCAATACTCAGAGACATGGCCAAGGTAAGAAAGGCTGAAAGACGACCACCACTGAACAAGACACACAAGCTGAAACGTCAAGACTGGGCCAAGAAATATCTCAAGACTGATTTTTCTAAGGTTTTATGGACTGATGAAATGAGAGTGAGTCTTGATGGGCCAGATGGATGGGCCTGTGGCTGGATTGGTAAAGGGCAGAGAGCTCCAGTCCGACTCAGACGCCAGCAAGGTGGAGGTGGAGTACTGGTTTGGGCTGGTATCATCAAAGATGAGCTTGTGGGGCCTTTTCGGGTTGAGGATGGAGTCAAGCTCAACTCCCAGTCCTACTGCCAGTTTCTGGAAGACACCTTCTTCAAGCAGTGGTACAGGAAGAAGTCTGCATCCTTCAAGAAAAACATGATTTTCATGCAGGACAATGCTCCATCACACGCGTCCAAGTACTCCACAGCGTGGCTGGCAAGAAAGGGTATAAAAGAAGAAAATCTAATGACATGGCCTCCTTGTTCACCTGATCTGAACCCCATTGAGAACCTGTGGTCCATCATCAAATGTGAGATTTACAAGGAGGGAAAACAGTACACCTCTCTGAACAGTGTCTGGGAGGCTGTGGTTGCTGCTGAACGCAATGTTGATGGTGAACAGATCAAAACACTGACAGAATCCATGGATGGCAGGCTTTTGAGTGTCCTTGCAAAGAAAGGTGGCTATATTGGTCACTGATTTGTTTTTGTTTTGTTTTTGAATGTCAGAAATGTATATTTGTGAATGTTGAGATGTTATATTGGTTTCACTGGTAAAAATAAATAATTGAAATGGGTATATATTTGTTTTTTGTTAAGTTGCCTAATAATTATGCACAGTAATAGTCACCTGCACACACAGATATCCCCCTAAAATAGCTATAACTAAAAACAAACTAAAAACTACTTCCAAAACTATTCAGCTTTGATATTAATGAGTTTTTTGGGTTCATTGAGAACATGGTTGTTGTTCAATAATAAAATTAATCCTCAAAAATACAACTTGCCTAATAATTCTGCACTCCCTGTATGTGTGTGTACAGTAATGAGTATATAATATGTGTGGGTACAGTAATGAGTATATAATATGTGTGGGTACAGTAATGAGTATATAATATGTATGTGTACAGTAAATGAGTATATAATATGTGTGGGTACAGTAATGAATATATAATATGTGTGGGTACAGTAATAAGTATATAATATGTGTGTGTACAGTAATAAGTATATAATATGTGTGGGTACAGTAATGAGTATATAATATGTGTGGGTACAGTAAATGAGTATATAATATGTGTGGGTACAGTAATGAGTATATAATATGTGTGGGTACAGTAAATGAGTATATAATATGTGTGGGTACAGTAATAAGTATATAATATGTGTGTGTACAGTAATGAGTATATAATATGTGTGTGTACAGTAATAAGTATATAATATGTGTGGGTACAGTAATGAGTATATAATATGTATGTGTACAGTAAATGAGTATATAATATGTGTGGGTACAGTAAATGAGTATATAATATGTGTGGGTACAGTAATAAGTATATAATATGTGTGTGTACAGTAATGAGTATATAATATGTGTGTGTACAGTAATAAGTATATAATATGTGTGGGTACAGTAATGAGTATATAATATGTGTGGGTACAGTAAATGAGTACATAATATGTGTGTGTACAGTAATGAGTATATAATATGTGTGGGTACAGTAATGAGTATATAATATGTGTGTGTACAGTAATAAGTATATAATATCTGTGGGTACAGTAAATGAGTATATAATATGTGTGGGTACAGTAATGAGTATATAATATGTGTGGGTACAGTAAATGAGTATATAATATGTGTGGGTACAGTAATGAGTATATAATATGTGTGTGTACAGTAAATGAGTATATAATATGTGTGTGTACAGTAAATGAATATATAATATGTATGTGTACAGTAAATGAGTATATAATATGTGTGGGTACAGTAAATGAGTATATAATATGTGTGGGTACAGTAATGAGTATATAATATGTGTGGGTACAGTAAATGAGTATATAATATGTGTGTGTACAGTAAATGAGTATATAATATGTATGTGTACAGTAAATGAGTATTTAATATGTGTGGGTACAGTAAATGAGTATATAATATGTGTGTGTACAGTAATGAGTATATAATATGTGTGGGTACAGTAATGAGTATATAATATGTGTGGGTACAGTAATAGAGTAAGAGGTAAATTACAGCTAAATACAAACACCGCAAAAAAGTAAAAATAGCCCTGGTTCCTTAAGGGTAAGAAAATGTAACAATGGTCTGGTCACTAAGGGGTTAATGTTCATTCACAGTGGTTACCTTATAAATCACAATCTGCATAAAACACTGTGAATGAACATTAAGAGCAAGAAAGCTACAAAATGTTTAGTTTTCATAATCATTGTCACAGTCTATAGCTTGTTTGTTACATTAAAGTTGATTAAAAAAAAAAGAGAAAAGCTTTGAGTGGAGGTCACATGTTTCCTGTCTAGAGTGGAGCTCCACTCTGCAGTTGGACCCTTCTCGAATTATCACTAAATGATTTTTACCAGGTGACGTGAGAATAATATGGGTTACCGGAAATAGCTGGGGGATTGACGTAGGAATGGGTTACTGGTGTTGTAACTTATTTGGTCTCCCCAAGGAGCCGCATCGCTGCTTACATCACCGCCCATCACCTCCTTACAGAACAGCCCATCTATCCTTACAGAACGCCCACCCAGTAATCCTACTGAGCGCGTTGCAATAGATTCGGTATTCCCTATTAGAGTCTGTATCCCTGTCACTCGACGCTCCTCCCCTTTCTCATAGTGTAACGCTCACTTTCAGTAAAGGTGGATTAACTCAGTAACATATACAGAGTAGTGACGTATGTAGTGGTACATTTTTATTGTCTACCATTATCAGTGCATATTTCAATACTCTGTTTCATTGCAAATGTTATTAAGCAACTTTCTCTTACGACTAAATCAAGAGAAAACAGTTGTCTCAGGGTGGATTGTTTTATTTTAAGCACCTACTGTACTCAAACATTAATATGCTCTATTTCAGAATCACTTCTAAGTATAGGCACGCTTTAATAATTACAGATTCATAGTATTAAAAGGGTCCATAATAAATATATACACACATACACACAGTATATATATATATACACACACACATACACACAGTATATATATATATACACACACACAGTATATACTGTATATATTTGTATATATATTTATATATACACACACGTATAGAGGACAAAGAATCTTGAGCAAATGCGTAGAGTAAAAACTTAAATACTTTCATGATCCAAAGTTAAAAACCAATGTAGTAACAACATGGACAGATATAAGAGCGCCTAAACAACAAGCTTACGCGTTTCGGCAGTAGCCTTACACACAGTATATTTATATATATATATAATATATATATATATATATAGCGAACTGTCAGTATATTTATGAAAATCTAAGTAGTGCTCTCCAAATAATATATCAGCTTATGGCAGGGTTATAACACAATATATTTAATAATTATCCTTAAAAATAGAAACCCTTAACCAACATGCATCTACTAGAAACCATACAATTAATATAAATACCTGAATTCTTTTATTTAGTTAATATCCATGAACATTTTGAAATATATATGCAATACCAGAATATGACACAATATTATATACGTTAAAACCAACTATTAAGATATGCTATCCTTCTTACAAAGCCCAGAAAATGTTACCTTAAAAAAATCAGCCTTATTTACAAATAGCCTTTCATTCAGTTAATACAATGGGACTAAAACCTTTAACTTTTAACATCCAAGCAATACAATCCTAACAGTGCTATAAACAATAGGATAATATATATATATATATATATATATATATATATATATATATATTATGCTATTTAACTGCAATTTATCCTAATACAATATTGAATTAAAACATCAGAACTTTCACAGATAAATTACTTAGCCTACCAGATATAAATTTAAACAATACCTAGGCTTATGAAATATTAACTTGAAATACAAACTGCTTCTTTAAATCTTTCAACTGTACTTTAAACTGCAGTGACTTATAATTTAACTAATAGTCTTACCAATAACCTTAAATATGTTACTAGGGTAAAGAGCAATCGATATCCAATATTCCTTAATAGGAATTATTTTACCTCAGATCACCAATATGTGTATATCGCAATCAATGAGAAAGGTAGATTAGCTTTGCTTGAGTAAAGTGGTATTTCGCGGCCAACAAACCAGTTACAAGTTTAGCTTAGCAGAAATCTCTCCTTTTCTCTATCCTGCATTCATTTTTATTAGTTTTCCATCATTGGTAAATTTGGAAATGCCCAAAACGGAAACCTTGTCTCGGATTGGTTCATCTGGGAATATATGTTGCCAAGGAGATGCATCCTTGCAACAACCAATCATCTTATGGCTGCAATTCTCGCAACATAACACTGGGTGACAGTAGACATACAAACAAAACAAATTCACCTTAACATTTCTAAACATTTTTAACAAGTTAATTATTCTCATAAAATGGTTATTTAATCAGATTACACTCTCTGCATTAATCATATATAACCCCAATTATAGATGGGTAGTATTAGATTATTTTTTCTGATTATTCTGATACCAAATATGTTATATTATTAAGATTGTAATATATTAAGGCAATTTAATACTGCTAATTATTAGCTTAAAATGTATTACAATTTTATCAGTATCCTGGCATTTCTATATCTAATATGTTTTCACATAATATAGTATGATCTATGTATCGCACAATTCTTGCATGCAGGAATTTTTCCCATGGTCCACCTGAAATAAAATAATAAGTGTCATTAATCATTTCTTTTTGGGTCCACAAATATCTATTTATATTCTTTAAAAACACAGAGGCTAAGGTATTCATGCTTTCAAAATATGCATGTATATATACAATACACACATACACATATATACACACACACACACACATATATATATATATATATATATATATATATATATATATATATATATATATAAAAGTTATATTTTAAAATGTGCCTCTTGTTAAAAGCTATTATTTTTTTTAAACCCCCACTGCTTTTTTTTCTAAATCAGTTCCCAGACTCTTCGTTTCCATACACTGTGTGGTGTCACCTATCGGACAATCTATCCTCTTAAATTACCTTTTATGACTCATCCTGTCTCAAACTGTAAGTTGATTAGAGCAAATGTTTTAGTGTCAGGGGGAAGTTTTAATTACAATTTGGTATGGGCTTCATGTTCACACTTTAGCTAGGAATGTCTCTTTTAAAGTAATCTTAAAGAGTTTCCTGTGTTAATTTTCAGCTCCTTGTGGTTATACAATTGCATAATTTAGCATATTGAGTGTGGGAGATCTCTTGGAAACAATCCTTTGTTCTACAAACAATCCATTTGATAAGAGGGAGGGGGTTGTTTCTTTTTAGTGTCCATTTTCAGCTTTTAGAAGGTAAATTAATTATTTGATGTACACATCCACAGACTTATTAAATAAAGACAAACATACTTGTATATATTATTTAATAATATTTCAAATATCTTGACATAAATCCCCCTTTCCAATTCAAAAATATGTAGGACACATGTATTTGAATTGGATCAAAGTTAGTGGTATTTGGTGAGGATGTTGACCGTACACATCATAGACAGTCTTCTGTGTAGAAAGTCTGTCATTTTTGAGCCTTCATGTTCATCAGCTAAGTATCTTTAAACTACAGTATGTCTTTAGTGTATTTGGGGATATGACACTTCATTCTCCCTCTATGACTTGTAGTTGGGATCTGGGATGACATGCCCGCAATTGATTGATATGGACCCATTTATCTATGAAACTTTCATTTTTGGGGATCCTTATTTTATAGGCCACTGGAGATATTTTGTCAGAAATGACAAAAGGACCTTTCCATGAGGGAAGAAATTTCTTCTCCCTAACCTGATCTCTTCCAAAGTTATAAAGATAAACTTTATCATTTATTTCATATTCCCTTTTGGACGTTTTGAGATCATAATAGGTTTTAGTGGCAGTTGCGGCTCTTTCTAAATTCCTTTGAGCAAATGCAAAGGCATATTGCAGGTGCTTTCTTAGGTTCTCCACATATTGATGTGTATTGGCAGCGTTTATCAAGTTTTGGTCTGATGTACGGTACAGCAGATGCTGAGGTAGAACCATTCTTCTACCAGTCATCAGTTCAAAAGGTGACATCTTGGTAGCACTACTTGGAGTTGCTCTTAATGCCATTAGGACTAGAGGTAGTTTTACATCCCAGTCTTTACCCATTTCACTCACAAACTTTTTGAGGATTTTCACAATGGACTGGTTGTAACGCTCTACGCCACCACTTGAGGCCGCTCTATAAGCAATATGGAGCTTTCTTTTTACCCCTAGTATTTTCCACATTTTGGTCATCACTTTGCTAGTGAAGTGGGTCCCCCGATCTGACTCGATTCTTTGGGGCAGACCAAATCTGAAAAATACATGGTTGATGAGCAAAGCTGCACATGTTTCAGCACTATTGTTAGGTGCACTAATGCACTCTACCCATTTAGTGAACAGACATGTCAAGGTTAACATGTATTTGTTACCTCTTGATGACCTAGTTACAGGGCCAATAAAATCAATTTGTATATCTGACCATGGCATTACCATCCCCCTTTCCTGCAATGGCGCTCTATGCGTTGGTGAAGTGGGTTGGAACTGTGGGCAGATTAAACACCCTTGACAGTAGGTTTGAACATCTTTCAACATGTGTGGCCAAAAAGCGTAATCACGTAATATTTCATACGTGAGTTTGGCACCACGATGACCAGATGTGGGAGCATCATGGGCATGTTGAAGCATTAGACCTCTGAACTTGGTGGGTACTACCCACTGCTGGATGCCAGTTTTGGAGGACCCACTGCTGGATGCCAGTTTTGGAGGTTCTAATTAACAAACCATCCTGTAACTTGAATTATGATCTAGATTTTATTAAGATTCTAAGATCTTCTTTGCCAATACAATCATCTTTTGAGATTGGGTTGCTTTCAGGATCTTCTATGTGTTTATAGAAGATGCCTACTGTCAAGGTATATGTAAGGTTAATAAATATATATATTTTAAGGTTAATAAATATATATGTTTAATCAAATATCTGACTGATCAGTAAAAAGGATTCACTTCTGTCAGACAAACTGACTTCAAACATGTTTAATTCTCCCCCACTTTTTCAATTACACAGGAAACTCTTACAGATTACTTTAAAAGAGACATTCCTAGCTAAAATGAGAATAGAGCATTTGGTTTAATTAAAATGTAAAACAATTTCAGAAACCATATGTGTGATTGCTTGGGAATGTGAGATAAAATCTCCTACCCTTTTACAACGCTGCCTGTTAGTCTAGTTTAAAATGACATGTTTGGTGAGAATATCAACATTACTCTTAGGTACAAAATGACCCCATGTGGTGAGTAAAAGGTGGTGTGTCTGGAATCTCCCTTTTTGAACCTGGATGAGAGGGAAATTAGACTGCTGGAATCTCAAAGACACATGTTAAGGTGTGACTTTGAAACTTACTGAACATACAGCAAATAAGCATCCATGAATGCATGCCCCAGAATGTTTTAAATATAGAAATTTGGGAAATTGTCTAATTCTCTATTATTACATGGGTATTTGCTAAGCTTGGGAGATAAATATTTAGTCAGTCTAAAATGTTTAATAACCTCTATATTGTTTGTATTTTTCAGGCATTTAATCTCAGATCTGCATGGGATATTTATATAGGAAATAAATTCAAAATTAGTATAGATTAAATAACCATTTTAATAATACCATATTTGAATTACATGTATATATAACATGTTTTCCTATTTTTCCAGACGATGCCAAAAAGGTGACACACACGGGGCGATACATAGGATGAAATAAGTCATATCATATGAATGTGCAATAAATGTTTATAAAGTTTTAAATACATCTCTTAAAATATAGTCAGATGAAGATATGGAAGTTACTTTGATGTGATATGACTATGAAATATAAACTTTCTGTTAGGCTAAATAAAATATAAATTATTTTAATATAATGTTAGATATATTTGATGTTTCATATCAAAATGATCAGAAAATTCATTAAGATATAACTTATCCAAAACAAATATTGTGAATAGTTGTTGCAGTAAATTATGATAAAATGAATAACCATTTCATAGAAATACTGAATTAAGTGTAAAATGTTTAGAAATAGTGCTGCATGTATTGCTGTGTTGTGCTGTCTGCTGCCACCTAGTTTTATGATGCGAAATTGCAGCCATGAGATGATTGGTTGTTGCAAGGATGCATTTCCTTAACAACATATTTACCAAATAAACCAATCCATGTTCAGTTGCAAAGAACCAATCCGAGACAAGGCTTCCGTGGGCGTTTCCAATTTCACCAGTGAGGAGAACCCATATAAAGTTATTGCAAGATAGAGAGAGACACAGATTTTTCCTGAGCTGACTTGTAAGTGGATGCTGGCGTGAAATACCATATACTCAAAGCAAAGCTGATCTATTCTACTCATTGACTGCAAATTATAATTTTTGGTATTCTGAGGTGAAATTGGATCTGTCGAGAAACATTGGAAACTGGATATCGTCTGGTTTAATTGGTAAAGTATACAAAGTTATTGGTAAGATAAGTTATATGCATAGTCACTACAGTTTAATTATAATAAGCAGATTTAAGGAAATAGTTTATATTTCAAGTTAGCATTTCATAGCCTATGTATTGTTAAACTAATCCCAATCTTAAATTGTTTATCTATGCAAATATATAATAATAATTCAGAAGTGTATATTGTATTATTGTTTAAATTTGTATCTGGTAGATTAAGTAACCTATCTGTGAAAGTTCTGATGTTTTAAATCAATATTGTATTAGGATAAATTACAGTTAAATAGCATAATATATATTATCCTATTGTTTATAAGCACTGTTTAGAATCGTATTGCTTGGATGTTAAAAGCGAAAGATTTTAGTCTCATTGTAATATTTTAAATGCAACTCTGAATGAAAGGTTGGTTTTAAAGATACATTTTTCTGGGTTTTATAAGAAGGATAGCATATCTTAATAGTTGGTTTTAACGTATATAATATTGTGTCATATTCATATTCTGATATTGCAAATATATTTCAAAAATGTTCATGGATATTAACTAAATAAAATAATTCAGATATTTATATTAATTGTATGGTTTCTAGTAGATGCATGTTGGTTAAGGGTTTCTATTTTTAAGGATAATTATTATTTGTATTGTGTTATAACCCTGCCATAAGCTGATATATTATTTGGAGAGCACTACTAAGATTTTCATAAATATACTGACATAATATATTGGAGGCACTGTTTGAGGTTTATTAAATCCATAATATTTGATATCATATATTTGTAGTAAATAGAAATTATTATAAAAGAGAAAAAAAATAAAAATATTTTGATATTAATATTTTGAAGATATAATTTTTGAAAAGTTGAAATATTGATTTTCATATTTCGAGATTGATATTAATATCTTGAAGTATTATTAAAGATTAATTTTTGAAAAATTAATAAAAATATTAATTTTTCATATTTAAAAATTAATCAAAAATATTATTTTTTAATATTTTCAAAGTTAATCAAAAATATAAATTTTTCATATTTCGAAATGTTAATTTTTCATATTTCAAAATTAATACTATTTTTTTTTAAATATACATTGTTTCTCTCTTTTTATTGGCAAAAATTGTATTAGCGTTTTAATTTAACTGAATACTAAACCAATATAATAATGTCTGTAGCCAGAAGTGACTCATTTAATTCTATACATAGCGATGAAAATGGTCCCATTACCATACCCATTACTAAAGGTCAGGTCCTTAAGAAAGATATGTTAAGTTACATTAAAGGGAAGTTAAATATTGCGGGTGAATTAAATGATTTTGTGGATATGCTTGAAACTAGAGCTAAAAATAATACCGTTAATAATAATATGTGGAATGAAGAGAATGAATTCTTCCAGGAATTATTAATGATTAATCAATGCAAGACTCTCAAAAAGCGAGGCGAACTAATACTAAAATCTTGGCCCCTTTTAATATGCATTATTGACGAAATGTCGTTTTGTGTCATAGACAAACGATTGCAAATACAGGAGCTAGAAGGTAGTATTCGTTCCTCACGCAGACGCGAAGAGGATTTAAAAATAGCCAAAAATAAAATGGATGAATTTGCCCAAAACCTAACCGCCTTAGATAAGCATAACATAGACTTACTTGCACAGATACAAGATTTAAATAAACAGCTTGCGCAAAGCCAGAGAGAATTAAGCGATTTAAAAAGGTCATATCGCCATAATGAAAACCCTTATATTAACAGTGAGAATAATACAGATAATGCTAACTCCTTTAGCGAACGCGTCAGGGACGAGGTACAGAAATATATGGAACAGTATAGACAAATGACCCCTAATGGGTCAGAAATAGATTTCCCAAAAAGGCAGTCACCTCATGGTATAAATCCAGAGGACTGCTGTAACGCAGCTAGTGCGGGGGAGGGAAACTCTAACAAAGAATCCCAAAATAAGTCTAATAAAGTATATGATTCCCATAAAATAATCACCTTCATACAAAGCGCAGTACCTATGTTCTCCAATAAGGGAACAACATCTGTAATTGATCATTTAGAGGCTTTTGAAAATGCGTTAGCTATAATGAATGTTACAAGTGGAAATTGAAAATTGAATTTCTGCCTTGGGTATTTGACAGTAAACATCACAAATTCTTTGCTTCACTAAAGGATATGAATATTCATTCCTGGAGTGGGATAAAACGATAATGCAGAAAAGAATTTGGGCAATATCGTGCTAAAACTGCAGCGAAAATAGCGGTATATGGTTTAAAGTGTCGTGCGAATCAGAGTCCAATCGAATTCCTTTCTGAATTTAAAAATGCGTACAGTATGGCTGAAGATAATCCCAGATTTGATGGCTCAGAATTTGTAAATTAATTTTTTTAAGCATTGCCTACACCCATCAAAATTAACTTAGCTAGAGATTTTGATGAGGACTGCTCATTGGAATGGATGATCAAAGAGAGTACAAAATTATACTCTATTCAATAGTCCAGTGAGCAGGGGGTTAAAAAGGAATCAAAACCCAAAATGGTAGCAGAAACTAGGGTGTCACCTAGCCCCCTCAATTTGGAGTCTAAAAAGAAAACCTATGCGGAGGTGGCCAGTCAAAACAGGCCATCTCCACAGAGGTTTAATTCTGCCCCCTCCCCTACACAGGTTGAGGCGCAGGGAGACTATAACCAAAGTGGGGGACATAATCAGGTGAATAATTACTCACAAAGAGAATACTCACCAAATAATTGGTATTCGTGCAAGGGTAGACAAAATAGACGGCGATGATATTCTCAGGGTAACCAGACACCCCAGGTATATAATGCTCCCCAAAGTACCAATACTGAACAAGCTGAACCCCAGGGGCAACCATGCCAAAATAGAAATAGCGGCCCTGATTCTGAGGGAACCCAATAGTCCAGGAATCATTATCATGGGGCACCAAGGGATAGGCCCAGGGGTAGAGGTAACTTGTACAATCAGGTAGATATGCTTTTTACCCAGTTAAATCGGTTGAGCGAACAATTCGCTAATATGAGTCAACCTTCTACGGCTCAGCAACCGAACAATACTTTTTTAGGGGTACAGCCAGTGGTCAGCAGTGGACCACAGGCACAACCATAAATACTGCAGTATCGCCTGAAGGAGAGGAGAGAGATATACACAAAATGTGATAATAAATATCAATGATACTATTCATGTTCTCTCCCCACAGACCGGAAACGGACAATTTAACTGTGGTGACAAGCAACCTCATCCGGGAAAAGTTAACAAATCTCTTCCTTTGCAGCACGCCCTTAACCCTATTTTCACAGATGCAGTACGCAAGAATCCAGCCGGCCCTGTCATAGAGGAGACCGGTAGGTATGAAGTTTCATCTGCATCGGAAAACACAGCGAATTCAGGTAACACGTGGCGAAGCCCACAGATGTATTATAACGCCAACTTTATGTGTGAAATGGTAGGAACTGCAGGAAGGTATTATGTATTAGTTGAGCTGCAAGATTCAGTCTCCAACCCTATCATGGGATTAATTGACACTGGGTCACAGGCAACTATCTTATCCCACAGGTACTACACACAGCTAAATGAGCTAACACCCCACAAACCTAAAATAAGAGAATTTGACGGTTCTCTAATAGGTGTTGGGGGTGACTCCCTAAACGTTTACGGTACTGCCTGGTTAAAATTTAAATTGGGGAACAGGGTCATAAGACACCCTGTCATTATAGTGGATCTGCCAACTGATCGTTGAATTATTGGTAGTGATCTCCTGAAGCGATTAAGCACCATAATTGATTGCATAAATAATGTAATTTGATCACAAGTTAAAAGGCCTATCAATTATGAAAAATCGGGTATATCTCGCACCCGACATAGCTGCCACGTGGTGGAAGAGAAACCAGATGCTGTGGAGATTCATTTCAGGAATAACTCTGTACCTGAAATCACTATTCTCCAAATAGATGATCAGACTCCTTTAAGTGGCTCTGATGGTAATACTTTTAAAATTTCGCCTGGAAAGATAGCGAATATTTCCCTAGATGGCGATGTATTAACCATATCCCTCCACAAGGGCGATCATAGAATCCCTAAGGGGAGAGGCCACGCTCAATACCTCACAGGGATTGAGAGAGTTAAAGAGGATCTATTTATCCCTATACAAATGCATGACCTTGGTACAACAAAATATGCCAAGTTGAGTTTAAAACAGGAAGCTAGCTATATAAGCGAAGGTTTATTAGCGCAAATAGCTGAACCTAAAGTGATTAAATATCTTTCTCCCCAAGACCACTGTGTCCACAACCTGGATAACAGGTCTGAAAGCTATAACATCACAGCTAAGTGCTTATTATCTATCTCTATTGGTAATAAGTCAGTGAAGCACCTGTTTGTAGTTTTAAATACTCCCCATAATCAAATATACATTGGAAATGATATCTTACATAGATATGCCATACAAATAGATTTGATTAACTCTTGCCTCTGGAGCAGGTTAAAGGGGGACCCTGAAGTATTTCAGGATGAAAATGCAGCCCTGAAGTCAAACCAGCAATTGCCATATGCTGTGAATATGCAGGTATCTAGCGATGTTATAATTCCTGCTGGGGCTGATAAATTTCTTTTACCCTTACAGGTAAAGAAAGGTCAGAAATTAAAAGCTTCTGAAACACTGATTTGCCTCTCCTGGGTGTCACCGTGATCTACACTCCTATAGTGAATATTGGAACTGTTCCAATACATATTGTTGTGCATAACATGACACCACAGGATATAACATTATCCAAGGGAACTACCATAGGATATGCACTGGAATCAAGTTATTACACTTTTGGATTTCAGAATAATGTAATTGGGCTAATACCTGAAGGATACCTAACTGAAGAACAATTAATAGAACAATCCTTTGCATCTATGCCAGAGGGTCTATTTAATGTTCAGTCTATTTATCCCTTCAGCTCAGAGGAAGGCATCTGTAAAATTGAAGAAGCCTCTCTAGTGTTTGATCAGCCAATCAAACAGCAAGATTACCCCAATACCCAGAGTCATGTGAGCAATGTAAATTATAATCAAGGGGATCTCACCTCTAGATTGGAAGAAGCCTATGAAATAGGACAGCCTGAAATTTTTCCAGGATTTCAGCAAATAGACGAAGAGCAAATATCCTTAGCTAATGGCTGTTCCAGCGATGATGAACGCCAAAAGCTGGGAGAACTCCTGATGGAGTACAAGGATATTTTTGCTAAGGATTCTTATGACTGTGGTACTACAGACTTGCACATTGCAAGAATACAAACAGATCCCGATGCACCACCTGTATTTGTCAAACAATACAGACTTCCCCTAGCCTCATATGATTCTCTCGCAGAAATCATAAGGAACTTGGAAGAAAGGGGTATCATACGACAGGTGCACAGCTCTTATAATAATCCTATTCTAGGTGTCCTTAAGCCCAATGGACAATGGCGTTTGTGTGCTGACTTAAGACAGCTAAACAAACGAGTGTACATGTCTGGCTGGCCTGTACCATACATTGACCTGTGTCTAGCACAAATGCAGGGATCCAAAATATTCACTGCCATTGATTGTGCACAGGGATATTGGACCATAAAGGTACATGAAGAGGACCAATATAAGCTGGCATTCTCTTTCCAAAAGGTCCAATATGCATTCCAGAGACTTCCATTTGGATACATAAATTCTGGACATGAATTTGCTGTATTCATGCATAAGGCTATGCCTGATGCACTGGAAAGGGGGACCTTATCTTATGTTGATGATGTTTTAATCAAAAGCACAGACTTTGAAAAACACATCGCAGAGCTTAAACACGTCCTCAGCCAACTTAAAACGGCAGGTATCAAATTATCCCTACAAAAAGCTCAATGGTGCGGCACTCATGTAAACTTCTTGGGACATGAAGTTACCTCTGAAGGATTAAATCCCCAGAAGAAAAAGGTGTAAGCTATAGTGAATTCTAAAAACCCAACTAACTTAAAGGAATTGAGATCATTCCTGGGTATGACAAATTATTCTCGCAAATTCATTGATAATTATGCGGAATTAGCTAAACCACTACTACTTCTTCTAAAGAAAGATGTGAAATGGTACTGGAGTGAGTCTCAAGAGACAGCCATCAGAGAGCTGAAGAGAAAACTCACTCAAGCACCTTGCTTAGCGTACCCTGAAGGTGGTAAACCTTTCTTCTTAGAGACAGGTTACACAGATATAAGCATGAGTGCTGTTTTATACCAAAAGCATGATAATTTAAAAAAAGCCATTGCTTATGCGAGCAAAAATCTATCCCCAGTAGAAATAAAGTTTAACGATTGCGAAAAAACCCTCTTATCTACTGTATGGGCTCTACAAAATTTCCGCAGCTATATACAGGGCGAGAAAATTATTGTAGAAACGGCCCACCAGCCTTTGCTATATTTGCAAAGTGAGAGAATAAGAGATGGGAATTTGTCAAATAGCCGCATAACAGCGTGGACTCTTTCCTTACAAGGCTGGCCCTTAGAAATTCGCTACAAGCAGAATAAAAAGAATCCAGTCGCACAAGGGCTTGCTGAGCTCCACGACTGTACTGCTAGAGATCCTGGGGAAGAATTATCAGAAGATGATTTTCTGGAGGAAAAATTGCTTTCCCCATATAAAATATACAATGAGGACCATTGTCAATCATTACCTTGGGTGTATGTTGATGTTTGTTCTTACCATGCCACTATTGATAATGAGCGCAGATTAGTCGCTGGCATTGGTATAACTGGGGCAAATGGATTCCCAAATATATCTATAGGTTTCAACATTGGACCAAGATCCAGTCAAGTTGCAGAACTAACTGCTGTTTTCAAAACCATTGAAATGGCTATTGAACATGGTATTCATGAATTTGTGATCATAACTGACTCAAATTATGTGCGTGACAGTTTTGTTGAATACCTGCCAACTTGGAAAAGAAATGGCATGCAGAAAAGCAATAACAAACCAGTGAAGCATGGCAAGTTGTTCTGCGAGATTGATAATCTGGTGGTATCCAATGATTTAACCATACACTGGAAAAAGACCAAGGGTCATTCCAGAGTTCTAGGTCCGGATAAGGAAGGCAATGACCTTGCAAATTCATTAGCCAAACAAGGAGCCATAACTGGAGAACTCCTTAATATTGACCACTTAATGGGTGCAATTCAGGTAGAAGCCATTACCAGAAACCAGGCAAAACAACAGAGTGAGCCTAACTTGGTACAATGGAGTCAGGATTCTCCTAGTGAGGACCTGATCACTAGTCAAAAAGAAGACCCCATTGTAGGCATCTTCTATAAACACATAGAAGATCCTGAAAGCATCCCCATCTCAAAAGATGATTGTATTGGCAAAGAAGATCTTAGAATCTTAATAAAATCTAGATCACAATTCAAGTTACAGGATGGTTTGTTAATTAGAACCTCCAAAACTGGCATTCAGCAATGGGTAGTACCCACCAAGTTCAGAGGTCTAATGCTTCAGCATGCCCATGATGCTCCCACATCTGGTCATCGTGGTGCCAAACTCACGTATGAAATATTACGTGATTACGCTTTTTGGCCACACATGTTGAAAGATGTTCAAACCTACTGTCAAGGGTGTTTAATCTGCCCACAGTTCCAACCCACTGCACCAACGCATAGAGCGCCATTGCAGAAAAGGGGGACGGTAATGCCATGGTCAGATATACAAATTGATTTTATTGGTCCGGTAACAAGGTCATCAAGAGGTAACAAATACATGTTAACCGTGACATGCCTATTCACTAAATGGGTAGAGTGCATCAGTGCACCTAACAACAGTGCTGAAACATGCGCAGCATTGCTCATCAACCACGTATTTTCCAGATTTGGTTTGCCCCAAAGAATCGAATCAGATCGGGGAACCCACTTCACTAGCGAAGTGATGACCAAAATGTGGAAAATACTAGGGGTTAAAAGAAAGCTCCATATTGCTTATAGAGCTGCCTCAAGTGGTGGTGTAGAGCTTTACAACCAGTCCATTGTTAAAATCCTCAAAAAGTTTGTGAGTGAAACGGGTAAAGACTGGGATGTAAAACTACCTCTAGTCTTAATGGTATTAAGAGCAACTCCAAGTAGTGCTACCAAGATGTCAGCTTTTGAACTGATGACTGGTAGAAGAATGGTTCTACCTCAGCATCTGCTGTACCGTACATCAGACCAAAACTTGATAAACGATGCCAATACACATCAATATGTGGAGAACCTAAGAAAGCACCTGCAATATGCATTTTTATGTGCTCAAAGGAATTTAGAGAGAGCCGCAACTGCCACTAAAACCTATTATGATCTCAAAACGTCCAAAAAGGAATATGAAATTAATGATAAAGTTTATCTTTATAACTTTGGAAGAGATCAGGTTAGGGAGAAGAAATGTCTTCCCTCATGGAAAGGTCCTTTTGTCATTACTGACAAAATATCTCCAGTGGCCTATAAAATACGGATCCCCAAAAATGAATGTTTCATAGATAAATGGGTCCATATCAATCAATTGCGGGCATGTCATCCCAGGTCCCAACTACAAGTCATAGAGGGAGAATGAAATGTCATATCCCCAAATGCACTAAAGACCTACTGTAGTTTAAAGATGCCTAGCTGATGAGCATGAAGGCTCAAAAATGACAGACTATCTACATAGAAGACTGCCATTGACTTTAAGCCAATTTAAATACATGTGTCCTACATCTATTTAAAATTGGAAGGGGGATTTATGTCAAGGTATATGTAAGGTTAATAAATATATATATTTTAAGGTTAATAAATATATATGTTTAATCAAATATCTGACTGATCAGTAAAAAGGATTCACTTCTGTCAGACAAACTGACTTCAAACATGTTTAATTCTCCCCCACTTTTTCAATTACATAGGAAACTCTTAAAGATTACTTTAAAAGAGACATTCCTAGCTAAAGTGAGAACAATAGAGCATTTGGTTTAATTAAAATGTAAAACAATTTCAGAAACCATATGTGTGATTGCTTGGGAATGTGAGATAAAATCTCCTACCCTTTTACAACGCTGCCTGTTAGTCTAGTTTAAAATGACATGTTTGGTGAGAATATCAACATTACTCTCAGGTACAAAATGACCCCATGTGGTGACTAAAAGACGGTGTGTCTGGAATCTCCCTTTTTGAAGCTGGATGAGATGGAAATTAGACTGCTGGAATCTCAAAGACACATGTTAAGGTGTGACTTTGAAACTTACTGAACATACAGCAAATAATCATCCCTGAATGCATGCCCCAGAATGTATTAAATATAGAAATTTGGGATATTGTCTAATTCTCTATTATTACATGGGTATTTGCTAAGCTTGGGAGATAAATATTTAGTCAGTCTAAAATGTTTAATAACCTCTATATTGTTTGTATTTTTCAGGCATATAATTTCAGATCTGCATGGGATATTTATATAGGAAATAAATTCAAAATTAGTATAGATTAAATAACCATTTTAATAATACCATATTTGAATTACATGTATATATAACATGTTTTCCTATTTTTCCAGACGAAGCCAAAAAGGTGACACATACGGGACGATACATAGGATGAAATAAGTCATATCATATGAATGTGCAATAAATGTTTATAAAGTTTTAAATACATCTCTTAAAATATAGTGAGATGAAGATATGGAAGTTACTTTGATGTGATATGACTATGAAATATAAACTTTCTGTTAGGCTAAATGAAATATAAATTATTTTAATATAATGTTAGATATATTTGATGTTTCATATCAAAATGATCAGAAAATGTATTAAGATATAACTTATCCAAAACAAATATTGTGAATAGTTGTTGCAGTAAATTATGATAAAATGAATAACCATTTCATAGATATACTGAATTAAGTGTAAAATGTTTAGAAATACTGCTGCATGTATTGCTGTGTTGTGCTGTCTGCTGCCACCTAGTGTTATGATGCGAAATTGCAGCCATGAGATGATTGGTTGTTGCAAGGATGCATTTCCTTAACAGCATATTTACCAAATAAACCAATCCATGTTCAGTTGCAAAGAACCAATCCGAGACAAGGCTTCCGTGGGCGTTTCCAATTTCACAGGTGAGGAGAACCCATATAAAGTTATTGCAAGATAGAGACACAGATTTTGGCTGAGCTGACTTGTAAGTGGATGCTGGCGTGAAATACCATATACTCAAAGCAAAGCTGATCTATTCTACTCATTGACTGCAAATTATACTTTTTGGTATTCTGAGGTGAAATTGGATCTGTCAAGAAACATTGGAAACTGGATATCATCTGGTTTATTTGGTAAAGTATACAAAGTTATTGGTAAGATAAGTTATATGCATAGTCACTACAGTTAAATTATAATAATCAGATTTAAGGAAATAGTTTATATTTCAAGTTAGCATTTCATAGCCTATGTATTGTTAAACTAATCCCAATCTTAAATTGTTTATCTATGCAAATATATAATAATAATTAAGAAGTGTATATTGTATTATTGTTTAAATTTGTATCTGGTAGATTAAGTAACCTATCTGTGAAAGTTCTGATGTTTTAAATCAATATTGTATTAGGATAAATTACAGTTAAATAGCATAATATATATTATCCTATTGTTTATAAGCACTGTTTAGAATCGTATTGCTTGGATGTTAAAAGCGAAAGATTTTAGTCTCATTGTAATATTTTAAATGCAGCTCTGACTGAAAGGTTGGTTTTAAAGATACATTTTTTCTGGGTTTTATAAGAAGGATAGCATATCTTAATATTTAGTTTTAACGTATATAATATTGTGTCATATTCTGATATTGCAAATATATTTCAAAAATGTTCATGGATATTAACTAAATAAAATAATTCAGATATTTATATTAATTGTATGGTTTCTAGTAGATGCATGTTGGTTAAGGGTTTCTATTTTTAAGGATAATTATTATTTGTATTGTGTTATAACCCTGCCATAAGCTGATATATTATTTGGAGAGCACTACTAAGATTTTGATAAATATACTGAAACTACAATGGGGTCTTCTTTTTGACTAGTGATCAGGTCCTCACTGGGAGAATCCTGACTCCATTGTACCAAGTTAGGCTCACTCTGTTGTTTTGCCTGGTTTCTGGTAATGGCTTCTACCTGAATTGCACCCACTAAGTGGTCAATATTAAGGAGTTCTCCAGTTATGGCTCCTTGTTTGGCTAATGAATCCGCAAGATCATTGCCTTCCTTATCAGGACCTAGAACTCTGGAATGACCCTTGGTCTTTTTCCAGTGTATGGTTAAATCATTGGATACCACCAGATTATCTAAAAATAGAGACAGAAAGAAAGGGAGTGCATCATAGTGTAATAATGTAAAATACAGGTTGGCAATCCGAATGGAACAAGAAAGGTTGGAATACTACTCACAAACAGGTTGGCACTACAAACTAGTGCATGCGAGCAGGCTGGCCTTTAACAGCAGCCAGTACGCTGACAGGCAGGTGTCTGCGGAGCAGTCGGGAAAGGTTCAACCAGGTGATCGCTCCAAAAGTAGACGTCTCGAACTGGCACTCTTTGCACAACGAACAGCAAGCTGGCGTAGGCCGTAAAACAGCCAGATTGCGCTATACCAGGTAGCCACACAGACAATACAAGTCGGTGTGTGAAAGTCCAATCTTTAAAAAATGTAGATTAAAAAGCGCAGGGTAGAAACACCAAACTCCTGATATACCTAAAATGTCCCCTAATATAGGTGTATAAGAATGGATAAAAAATTAGAATTAAACAGGAGCGCTATAGCTAAAGGTGCGGATGTGAGTGAAATAAATATACAAACTTATGAGTGTCAGAACTACACAATTTACGTGTTCAACTTCAATAATAATTTAAAATAATAAGAAAGTGTCAGGTGCTTAATGATAAAGTGATTGGTGCATACTGCGGTTACAAAAAGTTATTTAAAAAGCAAACTAAGCTAAAGTAAAACTTTGACAAGTTAAGTGTTATTTAGCAGGGCTCTGCCTGAAAATTCTTATTTAATGCAACATACACAAATAACAGAGTAAAAACACAATATATTAAAAAAACGGACGTCTCCGTATATAGCTAAATATGCCAATACACCGATACTGTCAGAATGTATCTCCTTATATTCAAAGGAGGGATACAACAGTCCCAGTTAAGGTTATTAAGTGGATTGGTGATACAGTCTTACCCCCAAACAATTGCGGCTTTCAATGAAAGAAGAAAGAAAACTACCGCCGTAGCGGAAGTGACGTCACCTATAGGGGCGCTGGCCTGATTGAGCACTCCGATTGGTTCCTGTTGCGATCGCTTTCAAGTATCGGCTTCTTAGTTCCACAGTAGTAAGGTATCCGCTCTTTATGTGCCCAAATGCACGCCCATATAAAGTTATTGCAAGATAGAGACACAGATTTTGGCTGAGCTGACTTGTAAGTGGATGCTGGCGTGAAATACCATATACTCAAAGCAAAGCTGATCTATTCTACTCATTGACTGCAAATTATACTTTTTGGTATTCTGAGGTGAAATTGGATCTGTCAAGAAACATTGGAAACTGGATATCATCTGGTTTATTTGGTAAAGTATACAAAGTTATTGGTAAGATAAGTTATATGCATAGTCACTACAGTTAAATTATAATAATCAGATTTAAGGAAATAGTTTATATTTCAAGTTAGCATTTCATAGCCTATGTATTGTTAAACTAATCCCAATCTTAAATTGTTTATCTATGCAAATATATAATAATAATTAAGAAGTGTATATTGTATTATTGTTTAAATTTGTATCTGGTAGATTAAGTAACCTATCTGTGAAAGTTCTGATGTTTTAAATCAATATTGTATTAGGATAAATTACAGTTAAATAGCATAATATATATTATCCTATTGTTTATAAGCACTGTTTAGAATCGTATTGCTTGGATGTTAAAAGCGAAAGATTTTAGTCTCATTGTAATATTTTAAATGCAGCTCTGACTGAAAGGTTGGTTTTAAAGATACATTTTTTCTGGGTTTTATAAGAAGGATAGCATATCTTAATATTTGGTTTTAACGTATATAATATTGTTTCATATTCTGATATTGCAAATATATTTCAAAAATGTTCATGGATATTAACTAAATAAAATAATTCAGATATTTATATTAATTGTATGGTTTCTAGTAGATGCATGTTGGTTAAGGGTTTCTATTTTTAAGGATAATTATTATTTGTATTGTGTTATAACCCTGCCATAAGCTGATATATTATTTGGAGAGCACTACTAAGATTTTGATAAATATACTGAAACTACAATGGGGTCTTCTTTTTGACTAGTGATCAGGTCCTCACTGGGAGAATCCTGACTCCATTGTACCAAGTTAGGCTCACTCTGTTGTTTTGCCTGGTTTCTGGTAATGGCTTCTACCTGAATTGCACCCATTAAGTGGTCAATATTAAGGAGTTCTCCAGTTATGGCTCCTTGTTTGGCTAATGAATCCGCAAGATCATTGCCTTCCTTATCAGGACCTAGAACTCTGGAATGACCCTTGGTCTTTTTCCAGTGTATGGTTAAATCATTGGATACCACCAGATTATCTAAAAATAGAGACAGAAAGAAAGGGAGTGCATCATAGTGTAATAATGTAAAATACAGGTTGGCAATCCGAATGGAACAAGAAAGGTTGGAATACTACTCACAAACAGGTTGGCACTACAAACTAGTGCATGCGAGCAGGCTGGCCTTTAACAGCAGCCAGTACGCTGACAGGCAGGTGTCTGCGGAGCAGTCGGGAAAGGTTCAACCAGGTGATCGCTCCAAAAGTAGACGTCTCGAACTGGCACTCTTTGCACAACGAACAGCAATAAAACAGCCAGATCGGGCTATACCAGGTAGCCACACAGACAATACAAGTCGGTGTGTGAAAGTCCAATCTTTAAAAAATGTAGATTAAAAAGCGCAGGGTAGAAACACCAAACTCCTGATATACCTAAAATGTCCCCTAATATAGGTGTATAAGAATGGATAAAAAATTAGAATTAAACAGGAGCGCTATAGCTAAAGGTGCAGATGTGAGTGAAATAAATATACAAACTTATTTAAATATACAAACTTATGAGTGTCAGAACTACACAATTTACGTGTTCAACTTCAATAATAATTTAAATAATAAGAAAGTGTCAGGTGCTTAATGATAAAGTGATTTGTGCATACTGCGGTTACAAAAAGTTATTTAAAAAGCAAACTAAGCTAAAGTAAAACAGTGACAAGTTAAGTGTTATTTAGCAGGGCTCTGCCTGAAAATTCTTATTTAATGCAACATACACAAATAACAGAGTAAAAACACAATATATTAAAAAAACGGACGTCTCCGTATATAGCTAAATATGCCAATACACCGATATTGTCAGAATGTATCTCCTTATATTCAAAGAAGGGATACAACAGTCCCAGTTAAGGTTATTAAGTGGATTGGTGATACAGTCTTACCCCCAAACAATTGCGGCTTTCAATGAAAGAAGAAAGAAAACTACCGCCGTAGCGGAAGTGACGTCACCTATAGGGGCGCTGGCCTGATTGAGCACTCCGATTGGTTCCTGTTACGATCGCTTTCAGGTATCGGCTTCTTAGTTCCACAGTAGTAAGGTATCCGCTCTTTATGTGCCCAAATGCACGCAGGATACTGTTAACGGCTGTTGTGTGTTAAATGCAGCTGTTGGGGTAGAGGCAAAGTTCCATTTATAACCTTCAATAAGGCTTGTAATGTCGGTACATAGACAAGTACCAGGAAGATGCAAAGTTAAAAGTATCACAAACAACAAGCAGCATCAATTTGTAACAGCAACTGATGGCTGTGATATACTCCTTGAAGTTTAAAAGTTAGCAACAAACATCAACACGTTTCTCCCTCTGCAGGGCTTTCTCAAGATGAGGTGTTGCAGCAGGTGCACCTTTTTTAATGGTGTATCTCAGTCTCTTATTGGTTACATTTTATTAGTCATAGAGAAAGGGGTGTATGTTTTTATTTAAAGGTGGTATTGGCAGATCAACATTTGTTGAGAACAATAATATATCAGCTTTAGTTATTAGATTAAAAATTAGGAATAAACCCCATATATTTATCTAAAATAGTCAGTTATAAAGTGCAATAGTGATAGTGGTGTTCTAACTAGGTGTAAAAAATGGCTAGATAAAAGTATTGGAACAAACTACATGATAAAATGAGGGCATTGATAAAATCTAAAAATATGTAAAAACATAATGCAGAGTGCTTAGTTATGGATAAAACATATCTATACCCTTATTATGAAAAAGTGAATTTTCTGTATTGTTGAAATAAAAATACATATATATTAAAGGGCATCTTATTAAAAGGGACACAGGTATAAGTCAGGGGATACAACTTAAAAATTATCTAATAAAAATGAATCTAATAAAAATGGAGAGATATCTAACTCTGAATTCAAACCAGCGGGAAATAGAGTGTTGTATTTATATATGAGTTCAGCTTCTTTGAGTTTCAAATTTTTTTCTATATTCCCGCCTCTCCAATTTTGCTTAAAATGTGCTATCCCCCAATATTTTAAATCAGAGGTTCTCCCATTATGTACTAGTTTAAAATGTTTATAGAGGTTAGTGTCTTCCACTCCCTTTTCAATACAGAGGAGATGTTCCCTTATCCTGTCTTTTATCATTCTTTTTGTTTCCCCAAAATATATCAAATCACAAGTACATTTTAAAATATAGATGACCCCTTTGGTGGTACATCTAATACACTCTTTTATACTAAAGTCCTTCCCCGATTTCTGAACTTCTATTGTACTTCTTTTGTCACTGTGTTTACAAGCCTTACAGGAATAACAGGGAAAAAAACCTACTATTTTCCCTCCTTGTAAAATTTCTGTATGGTTGCCCTTGTTTTAGTGCAATGTGCACTCGGTGCCAGAATAGATTTGAAGTTTTTAGATTTTCTAAAAATCATTTTAGGTTTCAATGGTAAAGAGTCTCCTATAATCGGGTCTGCTTTGAGTATGCCCCAGCTTTTATTTAAGATCTTTCTCATTAGGCCATGATCTGCGCTATACTCTGTAATGAATGGGACATTGATTATCTCTGTGTTTGCTATACTAGTCTTTTGTTTGTATGAAAGTAGGGTTTTTCTATCGGTCTCCCTAGCCCGTGATACAGCCTTATTTACAGTCTCTTTATTGTATCCTCTATCTAGGAATTTTTCCATTAGGATTCCAATCTGATTTTCAAAGTCTTGAGGTCTAGAACAATTTTTCTTAATCCTTAGACTTTGGCCAAAAGGGATGTTGTCTTTCCAATCAGATTGGAAAATCAGATTGGAATCCTAATGGAAAAATTCCTAGATAGAGGATACAATAAAGAGACTGTAAATAAGGCTGTATCACGGGCTAGGGAGACCGATAGAAAAACCCTACTTTCATACAAACAAAAGACTAGTATAGCAAACACAGAGATAATCAATGTCCCATTCATTACAGAGTATAGCGCAGATCATGGCCTAATGAGAAAGATCTTAAATAAAAACTGGGGCATACTCAAAGCAGACCCTATTATAGGAGACTCTTTACCATTGAAACCTAAAATGATTTTTAGAAAATCTAAAAACTTCAAATCTATTCTGGCACTGAGTGCACATTGCACTAAAACAAGGGCAACCATACAGAAAAGTTTACAAGGAGGGAAAATAGTAGGTTTTTTCCCTGTTATTCCTGTAAGGCTTGTAAACACAGTGACAAAAGAAGTACAATAGAAGTTCAGAAATCGGGGAAGGACTTTAGTATAAAAGAGTGTATTAGATGTACCACCAAAGGGGTCATCTATATTTTAAAATGTACTTGTGATTTGATATATTTTGGGGAAACAAAAAGAATGATAAAAGACAGGATAAGGGAACATCTCCTCTGTATTGAAAAGGGAGTGGAAGACACTAACCTCTATAAACATTTTAAACTAGTACATAATGGGAGAACCTCTGATTTAAAATATTGGGGGATAGCACATTTTAAGCAAAATTGGATAGGCGGGAATATAGAAAAAATTTTGAAACTCAAAGAGGCTGAACTCATATATAAATACAACACTCTATTTCCCGCTGGTTTGAATTCAGAGTTAGATATCTCTCCATTTTTATAAGATTAATTTTTAATATATTACCTGATGAAACGGCCCTGAGCTTTAAAGGCCGAGAAATGCGTTGTAGTGCTCAAATAAAATATCTTTTAACATAACACATCTGACTTTGTCCTGCAAATATCAGATTTTATAACCTAAGATTCTTCAAATTGGATATAGCTGCTACAGAATAAGCAGAGTTTTTTCCCACAGCGGTTGATTGCCGCAGTCTGTTAAAGATTGGGCTTTCACACACCGACTTGTATTGTCTGTACGGCTACCTGGTATAGCCCGATCTGGCTGTTTTACGGCCCACGCCAGCTTGCTGTTTGTTGTGCAAAGAGTGCCAGTTCGAGACGTCTACTTTTGGAGCGATCACCTGGTTGAACCTTTCCCGACTGCTCCGCGGACACCTGCCTGTCAGCGTACTGGCTGCTGTTAAAGGCCAGCCTGCTCACATTCACTAGTTTGTAGTGCCAACCTGTTTGTGAGTAGTATTCCAACCTTTCTTGTTCCATTCGGATTGCCAACCTGTATTTTACATTATTACACTATGAGGCGCTCCCTTTCTTTCTGTCTCCATTTTTAGAAAATATGACTGACCATCAGTACGAAGAGGAGCTGCCTATTCCATTGATCGAATCCTGGTCTTGTACTACAGGAGCTTTTTTTATACACATATTCAGTGACTTTTGAACAAAAAGACGTTACTAATTTTTTAAGAAATTTTTTTCTTGGTTGATTATCTCCTAATTCTTAGGGGGAATTTTTTTATAATATTACAATCACATTTTATATGTTTTATTTTATCTGTTAAATATTTCTATTATACCAAAAGGTTATTATTGTATAACATAGTTAGCACAACATTATTTGATCACGTTTCATCAACACCTGACACATTATATTTTCCATTTTATATTTAGATTTCTTTTATTGTTTTTTACACTTTTTAGCGCACCCTATTGTATGCCTAGGTGCATACAAATTACACCACCAGATTATCAATCTTGCAGAACAACTTCCCATGCTTGACTGGTTTATTATGGCATTTCTGCATGCCATTTCTCTTCCAAGTTGGCAGGTATTCAACAAAACTGTCACGCACATAATTTGAGTCAGTTATGATCCCAAATTCATGAATACCATGTTCAACAGCCATTTCAATGGTTTTGAAAACGGCAGTTAGTTCTGCAACTTGACTGGATCTTGGTCCAATGTTGAAACCTATAGATATATTTGTGAATCCGTTTGCCCCAGTTATACCAATGCCAGCGACTAATCTGCACTCATTTTCAATGGTGGCATGGTAAGAACAACCATCAACATATACCCAAGGTAATGTTTTACAATGGTCCTCATTGTACATTTTATATGGGGAAAGCAATTGTTCCTCCAGAAAATCATCTGATAATTCTTCCCCAGGATCTCTAGCAGTACAGTTGTGGAGTTCAGCAAGCCCTTGTGCGACTGGATTCTTTTTATTCTGCTTGTAGCGAATTTCTAGTGGCCAGCCTTGTAAGGAAAGAGTCCACGCTGTTATGCGGCTATTTGACAAATTCCCATCTCTTATTCTTTCACTTTGCAAATATAGCAAAGGCTGGTGGGCCGTTTCTACAATAATTTTCTCGCCCTGTATATAGCTGCGGAAATTTTGTAGAGCCCATACAGTAGATAAGAGGGCTTTTTCGCAATCGTTAAACTTTATTTCTACTAGGGATAGATTTTTGCTCGCATAAGCAATGGCTTTGTTTAAATTATCATGCTTTTGGTATAAAACAGCACTCATGCTTACAGATGCCTTCCTCTGAGCTGAAGGGATAAATAGACTGAATATTAAATAGACCCTCTGGCATAGATGCAAAGGATTGTTCTATTAATTGTTCTTCAGTTAAGTATCCTTCAGGTATTAGCCCAATTACATTATTCTGGAATCCAAAAGTGTAATAACTTGATTCCAGTGCATATCCTATGGTAGTTCCCTTGGATAATGTTATATCCTGTGGGGTCATGTTATGCACAATAATATGTATTGTAACAGTTCCAATATTCACCATAGGAGTGTAGGTTACTGTGACACCCAGCTTTTGTATTCTATGGGAGAGGCAAATCAGTGTTTCAGAAGTTTTTAATTTCTGACCTCTCTTTACCTGTAAAGGTAAAAGAAATTTATCAGCCCCAGCAGGAATTATAACATCGCTAGATACCTGCATATTCACAGCATATGGCAATTGCTGGTTTGACTTCAGGGCTGATTTTCATCCTGAAATACTTCAGGGTCCCCCTTTAAACTGCTCCAGAGGCAAGAGTTAATCAAATCTATTTGTATGGCATATCTATGTAAGATATCATTTCCAATGTATATTTGATTATGGGGAGTATTTAAAACTAAAAACAGGTGCTTCACTGACATATTACCAATAGAGATAGATAATAAGCACTTAGCTGTGATGTTATAGCTTTCAGACCTGTTATCCAGGTTGTGGACACAGTGGTCTTGGGGAGAAAGATATTTAATCACTTTAGGTTCAGTTATTTGCGCTAATAAACCTTCGCTTATATAGCTAGCTTCCTGTTTTAAACTCAACTTGGAATATTTTGTTGTACCAAGGTCATGCATTTGTATAGGGATAAATAGATCCTCTTTAACTCTCTCAATCCCTGTGAGGTATTGAGTGTGACCTCCCCCCTTAGGGATTTTATGATCCCCCTTGTGGAGTGATATGGTTAATACATCGCCATCTAGGGAAATATTCGCTATCTTCCCAGGCGAAATTTTAAAAGTATTACCATCAGAGCCACTTAAAGGAGTCTGATCATCTATTTGGAGAATAGTGATTTCAGGTACAGAGTTATTCCTGAAATGAATCTCCACAGCATCTGGTTTCTCTTCCACCACGTGACAGCTATGTCGGGTGCGAGATATACCAGATTTTTCATAATTGATAGGCCTTTTAACTTGTGACCAAATTACATTATTTATGCAATCAATTATGGTGCTTAATCGCTTCAGGAGATCACTACCAATAATTAAACGATCAGTTGGCATATCCACTATAATAACAGGGTGTCTTATGACCCTGTTCCCCAATTTAAATTTTAGCCAGGCAGTACCGAAAACTTTTAGAGACTCACCCCCAACTCCTATTAGGGAACCATCAAATTCTTTTATTTTAGGTTTGTGAGGTGTTAGCTCATTTAGCTGTGTGTAGTACCTGTGGGATAAGATAGTTGCCTGAGAACCGGTGTCAATTAATCCCATGATAGGGTTGGAGACTGAATCTTGCAGCTCAACTAATACATAATACCTTCCTGCATTTTCTACCATTTCACACATAAAGTTGGCGTTATCATACATCTGTGGGCTTCGCCATGTGTTACCTGATGTGATATTCACAATCACTTTAAATGGTGAATACAAATATATGACAAAAATAAAGGTTTTGTTGCTCTTTTCTTATAATAAGAAAGAAGAAATCACTTGTTCAACTTGTTATATAAGGTGAGGCATTAGTTTAGTAATTGATTTAATATACATGAAATTATATCTTGCAATAACACATATGAAAATGTGGATAGGCACTGATATAAGAATGATATAACAAGGAGAACCACAGAGAAAATGAGAGTAATAAATGGGTTAAATCACTCAAATGGCAGTTCAATAATATCCAGGGTAAAGTTGTTGCTTTTATGTATAAGCAAGGTTTTCACGCACTCACACAAGCAATCAATAAAATATATACAGTCCAAACACACTCTCATATATCCCAAATACGTATCAAAAGTACTTTTCCAGATGATAGGTTAATATACAAAAAGGCAATCGTATATAGGATTGATGCAAAAATAACAAGGTAAGTATTTGTGCGTGGAGAGCGGTACTTAGCTTGTAACCAGGGAGTTCGAGGCAGCGTGGGTATGAGAGAGCTAAGAGGAGCTGACAGGCAGGCAGATTGAGCTCCGGTGACCGCTCAGTTTGAGCGCGACTTCGGTGTCTGTAGTAAGAAGTTCCGGTAAGCGTAGTAATCTGGGAGGCTGGTTCCGGTAGAGAGTAAAGGCAGCAACAGAATATGCAGCGCATATAGTAAGAAATGAGCTTAAGGACCTGAAAGACTTAGTAAAGTCTAGGAGCAAAGTTATTTCACAGGAGACAAAGTGAACTGTGAAGAAACAACTTCAATTTTCAGGCCCAGAATGAGGCTAGAGTGTTTCCTTAAATAGGAAGGAAGTACTTGTGATGTGCAAATTTAAAGGTATATCACACCTGAGTTCTCCATGTTTTCTGATGCAGAAAAAGTTTCATACCTACCGCTCTCCTCTATGACAGGTTCGGCTGGATTCTTGTGTATTGCATCTGTGGAAATAAGGTTAAGGGAGTGCTGCAAAGGAAGAGATTTGTTAATTTTTCCCGGATGAGGTTGCCTGTCATCACAGCTAAATTGTCCGTTTTCGGTCTGTGGGGAGAGAACATGATTAGTATCATTGATATTTATTATTACATTTTGTATATCTCTCCCCTCACCTTCAGGTGATACTGCAGTATTTATGACTGTGCCTGTGGTCCACGGCTGACCACTGGCTGTACCCCTAAAAAAGTATTGTTCGGTTGCTGAGCTGTAGAAAGTTGACTCATATTAGCGAATTGTTCGCTCAACCGATTTAACTGGGTAAACAGCATATCTACCTGATTGTACAAGTTACCTCTACCCCTGGGCCTATCTCTTGGTGCCCCATGATAATGATTCCTGGACCATTGGGTTCCCTCAGAATCAGGGCTGCTATTTGTATTCTGGCGTGGTTGCCCCTGGGGTTCAGCTTGTTCAGTATTAGTACTTTGGGGAGCATTATATACCTGGGGTGTTTGGTTACCCTGAGAATATCTTCGCCGTCTATTGTATCTACCCTTGCGCGGATACCAATTATTTGGTGAGTATTCTCTTTGTGAGTAATTATTCACCTGATTATGTCCCCCACTTTGGTTATAGTCGCCCTGCGCCTCAACCTGTGTAGGGGAGGGGGCAGAGTTAAACCTCTGTGGAGATGGCCTGTTTTGACTGGCCACCTCCGCATAGGTTTTCTTTTTAGACTCCAAATTGAGGGGGCTAGGTGACACCCTAGTTTCTGCTACAATTTTGGGTTTTGACTCCTTTTTCACCCCCTGTTCACTGGATTGCTGAATAGAGTATAATTTTGTACTCTCTTTGATCAGCCATTCCAATGAGCAGTCCTCATCAAAATCTCTAGCTAAGTTAATTTTGATGGGTGTAGGCAGTGCTTCAAAAAATAAATTTATAAATTCTGAGCCATCAAATCTGGGATTATTTTCAGCCATACTGTACGCATTCTTCAATTCAGAAAGGAATTCGATTGGACTCTGATTCGCACTACATTTTAAACCATATACCGCTATTTTCACGGCAGTTTTAGTGCGATATTGCACAAATTCTTTTCTGCATTGTCGTTTTATTTCATTCCAGGAATGAATATTCATATCCTTTAGTGAAGTAAAGAATTTGTGATGCTTACTGTCAAATACCCAGGGCAGAAATTCAATTTTTAATTTCTCACTTGTAACATTCATTATAGCTAATGCATTTTCAAAAGCCTCTAAATGATCAATTACCGATTTTGTTCCCTTATAGGTACTGCACGCTGTATGATGGGAATCATATACTTTATCAGACTTATTTTGGGATTCTCTGTTAGAGTTTCCCTCCCCCGCACCAGCTGCGTTACAGCAGTCCTCTGGATTTATATCATGAGGTGACTGTCTAGTTGGGAAATATATTTCTGACTCATTAGGGGTCATTTGCTATACTGTTCCATATATTTTTGTACCTCGTCCCTGACGCGTTCGCTAAAGGAGTTAGCATTATCTGCATTATTCTCACTGTTAATATAAGGGTTTTCATTATGGTGATATGACCTTTTTAAATCACTTAATTCCTTCTGGCTTTGCGCAAGCTGTTTATTTAAATCTTGTATCTGTGCAAGTAAGTCTATGTTATGCTTATCTAAGGCGGTTAGGTTTTGGGCAAATTCATCCATTTTTGGCTATTTTTAAGTCCTCTTCGCATCTGCGTGAGGAACGAATACTACTTTCTAGCTCCTGTATTTGCAATTGTTTGTCTATGACACAAAACGACATTTCGTCAATAATGCATATTAAAAGGGGCCAAGATTTTAGTATTAGTTTGTCTCGCTTTTTGGGAGTCTTACATTGATTAATCATTAATAATTCTTGGAAGAATTCATTCTCTTCATTCCACATATTATTATTAACGGTAATATTTTTAGCCCTAGTTTCAAACATATCCATAAAATCATTTAATTCACCCGCAATATTAAACTTCCCTTTAATGTAACTTAAGATATCTTTCTTAAGGACCCGACCTTTAGTAATGGGTATGGTGATGGGACCATTTTCATCGCTATGTATAGAATTAAATGAGTCACTCCTGGCTACAGACATTATTATATTGGTTTAGTATTTAGTTAAATTAAAACGCTAATACAAAAAATAATATTAATTTTGAAATATGAAAAATTAATATTTGGAAATATGAAAAATTAATATTTTTGATTAACTTTGAAAATATGAAAAATTTATATTTTTGATTAATTTTGAAATATGAAAAATTTATATTTTTATTAATTTTTCAAAAATTAATCTTAAATAATATTTCAAGATATTAATATCAATCTCGAAATATGAAAATCAATATTTCAATTTTTCAAAAATTATATCTTCAAAATATTAATATCGAAATATGAAACTTTTTCTCTCTTTTATAATAATTTCTATTTACTACAAATATATGATATCAATATGATGAATTTTAATAAATCTCAGCAAGTGCCTCCATACAATATGTCAGTATATTTATGAAAATCTAAGTAGTGCTCTCCAAATAATATATCAGCTTATGGCAGGGTTATAACACAATATATTTAATAATTATCCTTAAAAATAGAAACCCTTAACCAACATGCATCTACTAGAAACCATACAATTAATATAAATACCTGAATTATTTTATTTAGTTAATATCCATGAACATTTTGAAATATATTTGCAATACCAGAATATGACACAATATTATATACGTTAAAACCAACTATTAAGATATGCTATCCTTCTTACAAAGCCCAGAAAAATTTACCTTAAAAAATCAGCCTTATTTACAAATAGCCTTTCATTCAGTTAACACAATGGGACTAAAACCTTTAACTTTTAACATCCAAGCAATACAATCCTAACAGTGCTATAAACAATAGGATAATATATATATTAACTGCAATTTATCCTAGTACAATATTGATTTAAGACATCAGAACTTTCACAGATAAATTACTTAGCCTACCAGATATAAATTTAACAATACCTAGGCTTATGAAATATTAACTTGAAATACAAACTGCTTCTTTAAATCTTTCAACTGTACTTTAAACTGCAGTGACTTATAATTTAACTAATAGTCTTACCAATAACCTTGAATACGTTACCAGGGTAAAGAGCAATCAATATCCAATATTCCTTAATAGGAATTATTTTACCTCAGATCACCAATAAGTGTATATCGCAATCAATGAGAAAGGTAGATTAGCTTTGCTTGAGTAAAGAAGTATTTTGCGCCCAACAAACCAATTACAAGTTTAGCTTAGCAGAAATCTCTCCTTTTCTCTATCCTGCATTCACTTTTTATTAGTTTTCCATCATTGGTAAATTTGGAAACGCCCAAAACGGAAACCTTGTCTTGGATTGGTTCATCTGGGAATATATGTTGCCAAGGAGATGCATCCTTGCAACAACCAATCATCTTATGGCTGCAATTCTCGCAACATAACACTGGGTGGCAGTAGACATACAAACAAAACAAATTCACCTTAACATTTCTAAACATTTTTAACAAGATAATTATTCTCATAAAATGGTTATTTAATCAGATTACACTCTCTGCATTAATCATATATAACCCCAATTATAGATGGGTAGTATTAGATTATTTTTTCTGATTATTCTGATACCAAATATGTTATATTATTAAGATTGTATTATATTAAGGCAATTTAATACTGCTAATTATTAGCTTAAAATGTATTACAATTTTATCAGTATCCTGGCATTTCTATATCTAATATGTTTTCACATAATATAGTATGCTCTATGTCTCGCACAATTCTTGCATGCAGGAATTTTTCCCATGGTCCACCTGAAATAAAATAATAAGTGTCATTAATCATTTCTTTTTGGGTCCACAAATATCTATTTATATTCTTTAAAAACACAGAGGCTAAGGTATTCATGCTTTCAAAATATGCATGTATATATACAATACACACATACACATATATACACACACATATATATATATATAAAAGTTACATTTTAAAATGTGCCTCTTGTTAAAAGCCATTATTTTTTTAAAACCCCCACTGCTTTTTTTTTCTAAATCAGTTCCCAGACTCTTCGTTTCCATACACTGTGTGGTGTCACCTATCTGACAAGCTATCCTCTTAAATTACCTTTGAGGACTCATCCTGTCTCAAACTGTAAGTTGATTAGAGCAAATGTTTTAGTGTCAGGGGGAAGTTTTAATTGCAATTTGGCATGGGCTTCATGTTCACACTTAAGCTAGGAATGTCTCTTTTAAAGTAATCTTTAAGAGTTTCCTGTGTTAATTTTCAGCTCCTTGTGGTTATACAATTGCATAATTTAGCATATTGAGTGTGGGAGATCTTTGGAAACAATCCTTTGTTCTACAAACAATCCATTTGATAAGAGGGAGGGGGTTGTTTCTCTTTAGTGTCCATTTTCAGCTTTTAGAAGGTAAATTAATTATTTGATTTACACATCCACAGACTTATTAAATAAAGACAAACATACTTGTATATATTATTTAATAATATTTCAAATACCTTGACAGAACAGAAAACAGCACTCAATGGACTTAAAAACAAATAAATTCCAGTGAATAAAGGATTTATTTGCTGTTAAGTCCAGAGAGTGCTGTTTTCTGTTCGCTATATCCAAACCTACTCTAGCACCCTGGCACCTGATGAATTGTTTGTGAGAGTGCACCTGTTTCTTGCTGTATATATATATATATATATATATATATATATATATATATATATATATATACAGGGAGTGCAGAATTATTAGGCAAGTTGTATTTTTGAGGATTAATTTTATTATTGAACAACAACCATGTTCTCAATGAACCCAAACAACTCATTAATATCAAAGCTGAATAGTTTTGGAAGTAGTTTTTAGTTTGTTTTTAGTTATAGCTATTTTAGGGGGATATCTGTGTGTGCAGGTGACTATTACTGTGCATAATTATTAGGCAACTTAACAAAAAACAAATATATACCCATTTCAATTATTTATTTTTACCAGTGAAACCAATATAACATCTCAACATTCACAAATATACATTTCTGACATTCAAAAACAAAACAAAAACAAATCAGTGACCAATATAGCCACCTTTCTTTGCAAGGACACTCAAAAGCCTGCCATCCATGAATTCTGTCAGTGTTTTGATCTGTTCACCATCAACATTGCGTGCAGCAGCAACTACAGCCTCCCAGACACTGTTCAGAGAGGTGTACTGTTTTCCCTCCTTGTAAATCTCACATTTGATGATGGACCACAGGTTCTCAATGGGGTTCAGATCAGGTGAACAAGGAGGCCATGTCATTAGATTTTCTTCTTTTATACCCTTTCTTGCCAGCCACGTTGTGGAGCACTTGGGCGCGTGTGATGGAGCATTGTCCTGCATGAAAATCATGTTTTTCTTGAAGGATGCAGACTTCTTCCTGTACCACTGCTTGAAGAAGGTGTCTTCCAGAAACTGGCAGTAGGACTGGGAGTTGAGCTTGACTCCATCCTCAACCCGAAAAGGCCCCACAAGCTCATCTTTGATGATACCAGCCCAAACCAGTACTAGACCTCCACCTTGCTGGCGTCTGAGTCGGACTGGAGCTCTCTGCCCTTTACCAATCTAGCCACGGGCCCATCCATCTGGCCCATCAAGACTCACTCTCATTTCATCAGTCCATAAAACCTTAGAAAAATCAGTCTTGAGATATTTCTTGGCCCAGTCTTGACGTTTCAGCTTGTGTGTCTTGTTCAGTGGTGGTCGTCTTTCAGCCTTTCTTACCTTGGCCATGTCTCTGAGTATTGCACACCTTGTGCTTTTGGGCACTCCAGTGATGTTGCAGCTCTGAAATATGGCCAAACTGGTGGCAAGTGGCATCTTGGCAGCTACATGCTTGACTTTTCTCAGTTCATGGGCAGTTATTTTGCGCCTTGGTTTTTCCACACGCTTCTTGCGACCCTGTTGACTATTTTGAATGAAACGCTTGATTGTTCGATGATCACGCTTCAGAAGCTTTGCAATTTTAAGAGTGCTGCATCCCTCTGCAAGATATCTCACTATTTTTTACTTTTCTGAGCCTGTCAAGTCCTTCTTTTGACCCATTTTGCCAAAGGAAAGGAAGTTGCCTAATAATTATGCACACCTGATATAGGGTGTTGATGTCATTAGACCACACCCCTTCTCATTACAGAGATGCACATCATCTCTAATATGCTTAATTGGTAGTAGGCTTTCAAGCCTATACAGCTTGGAGTAAGACAACATGCATAAAGAGGATGATGTGGTCAAAATACTCATTTGCCTAATAATTCTGCACTCCCTGTACTGTCACCTAGATTTAGAGTTTTGCGTTAGCCGTCCAAACCAGCGTTAAGGGGTCCTAAAGCTGGTTTTGGCCGCCCGCTGGTATTTAGAGTCAGTCAGGAAAGGGTCTAACGCTCACTTTCAAGCCGCGACTTTTCCATACTGCAGATCCCCTTACGTCAATTGCGTATCCTATCTTTTCAATGGGATCTTCCTAACGCCGGTATTTAGAGTCTTGGCTGAAGTGAGCATTAGACCCTCTACCGACAAGACTCCAGCCGCAGAAAAAAGTCAGGAGTTAAGAGCTTTATGGGCTAATGCCGGTTCATAAAGCTCTTAACTACTGTGCTCTAAAGTACACGAACACCCATAAACTACCTATGCACCCCTAAACCGAGGTCCCCCCACATCGCCGCCACTATAATTACATTTTTTAACCCCTAATCTGCCGACCGCACACCGCTGCAACCTAAATTATCCCTATGTACCCCTAATCTGCTGCCCCTAACATCGCCGACACCTACATAATATTTATTAACCCCTTATCTGCCCCCCCCAGCGTTGCCGCTACCTACCTACACTTATTAACCCCTAATCTGCCGACCGTACCTTGTCGCCACTATAATAAATGTATTAACCCCTAAACCGCCTTACTCCCGCCTCAAAAACCCTATAATAAATAGTATTAACCCCTAATCTGCCCTCCCTAACATCGCCGACACCTAACTTCAAGTATTAACCCATAATCTGCCGACCGGACCTCGCCGCTACTCTAATAAATGTATTAACCCCTAAAGCTATGTCTAACCCTAACACCCCCCTAAATTAAATATAATTTAAATCTAACAAAATAAATTAACTCTTATTAAATAAATGAATCCTATTTAAAGCTAAATACTTACCTGTAAAATAAACCCTAATATAGCTACAATATAACAAATAATTATATTGTAGCTATTTTAGCATTTATATTTATTTTACAGGCAACTTTGTATTTATTTTAACTAGGTACAATAGCTATTAAATAGTTATTAACTATTTAATAGCTACCTAGTTAAAATAATTACAAAATTACCTGTAAAATAAATCCTAACCTAAGTTACAATTAAACCTAACACTACACTATCAATAAATTAATAAACTAAACTACCTACAATTATCTACAATTAAATCAACTAGGGTTGCACCGATGCCATTTTTTTTAAGACCGAGTACAAGTACCGATACTTTTTTTCAAATACTCACCGATACCAATTACCGATACTTATTTTTTTAATGTCATATGACAGTTTACCAAGCACAATACAGACTAATGATTTAAGATAGCTTCTTTATAATTATGAACTGTACCTCAAAAGACATTTTAAAATAGACATTTTAAAATAATAAAACTGTTTTATTTGATTGCTGTCACAAAGTTCATAGAACATGTTTATGAATAAAAATATTACAATAAAATATATTAATAATTAATGACAACAATAAACAAGCTTGAAAGCTACAATTTAAAGGGGTGATTGCTGGATGCCATTGGGTTGTAGGGTGCCTATATAACATCAATCTGACATTTGTATTTAATACAAAGTAATATAATTTAATTCTGAAAAAAATATTGGGGAAGGAGTGTCCCAGTAATCCCCTTTGAGAAAAATGTGGCATTTGCATTCTACTGACTCAACAGAAAATAGGGCTGGTCTTCATATTTTTCCAGGGCTGCTTTTTATTCCCAGTCCAGCCCTGGCTAAGGATGTTCCTCAGAGTACAGTATGTTTTGAGCACAATTGTTCAAGATGAGAACTAGCAGCAGTATAACACGCAATCTAGATAATAGAATATTTTTTCAAAAGTTAGTGGCAAGTTCTTTTTAAGAAACAGAAGCATCTCTGCATTTTCTATAAGTCTGTTTCTGCTATCAGAAAGGACATTTGCCACTAAGCTGGACAGTCTGGACAGTCTTTCACTTTTCACACTACTGCATGGGGCAGAAAGATATTTTTGGGCAATTTTAGCCAGAGCTGGAAATCTCAGTTTATTAACTGCCCAGTACTTCAGGGGTTTGCCTGAACAAGGTACAGAGGTCTCTCCCAGGTAGGCTTCCAGCTGTATAGTAGCGGCTTTTGGAGCACTGCTCTGACATACAATAATACAAATAACAGCAATTTGTATTGGCAGAACAGAAGTGAACAAGTTTTAATTAAATCTCTACTCCAGCTTAAAATGAAATTGGAACATGCAGTTTGAAAAATGTCACAAGATGGTGTATGGGTAGGAAGTGGAGGCATCGGTTTAAGTATCGGTGCATTTGCACAAGTACAAGTACTCATGCAAATACTTGGTATCGGCACTGATACCGATACTAGTATCGGTGCAACCCTAAAATCAACTAAACTAAATTACAAAAAACAAACAAACACTAAATTACAAAAAATAAAAAAAGATTACAAGAATTTTAAACTAATTACACCTACTCTAAGCCCCCTAAAAAAATAACAAAGCCCCCCAAAATAAAAAAATGCCCTACCCTATTCTAAAATAAAAAGTTAACAGCTCTTTTACCATACCAGTCCTTAAAAGGGCCTTTTGCGGGGCATGCCCCAAAGAAATCAGCTCTTTTGCATTTAAAAAAAAACATACAATCCCCCCCACACATTACAACCCACCACCCACATACCCCTAATCTAACCCAAACCCCCCTTAAAAAACCTAACACTAAGCCCCTGAAGATCTCCCTACCTTATCTTCACCACGCCGGGTATCACCGATCCGTCCAGAAGAGGGTCCGAAGTCTTCATCCTATCCGGCAAGAAGAGGTCCTCCAGAGGGTCCGAAGTCTTCATCCTATCCGGCAAGAAGAGGACATCCAGACCGGTAGACATGTTCATCCAGGCGGCGTCTTCTATCTTCATCCATCCGGCGCGGAACCATCTTAAAGCAGCCGACGCGGATCCATCCTCTTCTTCCGGTGACTCCCGACAAATGAAGGTTCCTTTAAGTGACGTCATCCAAGATGTTGTCCCTCAAATTCCGAATGGCTGATAGGATTCTATCAGCCAATCGGAATTAAGGTAGGAAAAATCTGATTGGCTGATTGAATCAGCCAATCAGATTCAAGTTCTATCCGATTGGCTGATCTAATCAGCCAATCAGATTGAGCTCGCATTCTATTGGCTGATCGGAACAGCCAATAAAATGCGAGCTCAATCTGATTGGTTGATTGGATAAGCCAATCGGATTGAACTTGAATCTGTTTCAATCAGCCAATCAGATTTTTCCTACCTTAATTCCGATTGGCTGATAGAATCCTATCAGCCAATCGGAATTCGAGGGACGCCATCTTGGATGATGTCACTTAAAGGAACCTTCATTTGTCGGGAGTCGCCGGAAGAAGAGGATGGATCCGCGTCGGCTGCTTCAAGATGGTCCCGCTCCGCGCCGGATGGATAAAGATAGAAGACGCCGCCTGGATGAACATGTCTACCGGTCCGGATGTCCTCTTCTTGCCGGATAGGATGAAGACTTCGGACCCTCTTCTGGACCTCTTCTTGCCAGATAGGATGAAGACTTCGGACCCTCTTCTGGGCGGATCGGTGATACCCGGCGTGGTGAAGATAAGGTAGGGAGATCTTCAGGGGCTTAGTGTTAGGTTTTTTAAGGGGTGTTTGGGTTAGATTAGGGGTGTGTGGGTGGTGGGTTGTAATGTTGGGGGTATTGTGTGTTTTTTTTAAATGCAAAAGAGCTGATTTTTTTGGGGCATGCCCCGCAAAAGGCCCTTTTAAGGGCTGGTAAGGTAAAAGAGCTGTTAACTTTTTATTTTAGAATAGGGTAGGGCATTTTTTTATTTTGGGGGGCTTTGTTATTTTTTAGGGGGCTTAGAGTAGGTGTAATTAGTTTAAAATTCTTGTAATCTTTTTTTATTTTTTGTAATTTAGTGGGTTTTTTTTTTTTTGTAATTTAGTTTAGTTGATTTAATTGTAGATAATTGTAGATAGTTTAGTTAATTAATTTATTGATAGTGTAGTGTTAGGTTTAATTGTAACTTAGGTTAGGATTTATTTTACAGGTAATTTTGTAATTATTTTAACTAGGTAGCTATTAAATAGTTATTAACTATTTAATAGCTATTGTACCTAGTTAAAATAATTACAAAGTTGCCTGTAAAATAAATATAAATGCTAAAATAGCTACAATATAATTATCTGTTATATTGTAGCTATATTAGGGTTTATTTTACAGGTAAGTATTTAGCTTTAAATATGATTCATTTATTTAATAAGATTTATTTTATTTTGTTAGATTTAAATTAAATTTAACTCAGGGGGTGTTAGGGTTAGACTTAGCTTTAGGGGTTAATACATTTATTAGAGTAGCGGCGAGGTTCGGTCGGCATATTAGTGGTTAATACTTAAAGTTAGGTGTTGGCGATGTTAGGGAGGGAAGATTAGGGGTTAATACTATTTATTATAGGGTTTTTGAGTCGGGAGTGAGGCAGTTTAGGGGTTAATACATTTATTATAGTGTTGGCAAGGTCCGGTCGGCAGATTAGAGGTTAATAAGTGTAGTTAGGTAGCGGCGACGTTGGGGGGGCAGATTAGGGGTTAATAAATATAATATAGGGGTCGGCGATGTTAGGGGCAGCAGATTAGGGGTACATAGCTATAATGTAGGTTGCGGCGGTGTACGGAGCGGCAGATTAGGGGTTAATAATAATATGCAGGGGTCAGCGATAGCGGGGACGGCAGATTAGGGGTTAATAAGTGTAAGGTTAGGGGTATTTAGACTCGGGGTTCATGTTAGGGTGTTAGGTGCAGACTTAGGAAGTGTTTCCCCATAGGAAACAATGGGGCTGCGTTAGGAGCTGAACGCTGCTTTTTTGCAGGTGTTAGTTTTTTTTTACAGGTACATTTTTTAAGCTGGCCGCGTCCGTAAGCAACGCTGGTATTTAGAGTTGCAGTGGCGGTAAATTATGCTCTACGCTCCCTTTTTGGAGCCTAACGCAGCCCTTCAGAGAACTCTAAATACCAGCGTTGTTTAACTCCTTAACGACACGAGTCGTACAGGGTACGTCGCACATAACCTGGTCTTTAAAGACCAGCGACGTACCCTGTACGACTTTGGGGATTAAAGCGGCTGGAAGCGATCCTGATCGCTTCCAGACGCTTTACGGTTATTGCAGTGATGCCTCGATATCGAGGCATCCTACAATAAAAATTTTCCCCCATCCAATGCAGAGAGAGCCACTCTGTGGCCCTCTCTGCACCGGCATCGATGGCCGCAATCGTTGGTGGATGGGAGCTGACCGTGGGAGGCGGGTGGGCAGCCATCGATGAAAAACTGAAGAGAGAGGGGGGCGGGATCGGGGTTGCATTCACAGGGGGCGGCGGGTGGGCACGTTCACGGGGAGGGAGCGGGTGGGAACCGCTACACTACAGCAAAAACATTATATAAGAGTGGCAGTAAGGGGGGTAAAATCCCTAACAAGAGTAAATCTAAGGGATCTGGGAGCGGGTGGGGGATTGGTCTGTGGGGGGGGGGAAGCTACACTACAGAAAAAATGAATTTTTAAAAAAACAAAAAACACATTTGTATTTGGTAGAGGTGGAGGGTTAGAGAGCTGTTTGGGGGGGATCAGGGAGGTTGGGGGCTAAGGGGGGATCCTACACAGCTGCATATGTAAATATGCTATAATTTTTTTTTACAATTTTAAATATACCTTTTATTTTAGTACTGGCAGACTTTCTGCCAGTACTTAAGATGGCGGGGACAATTGTGGGATGGGGGAGGGAAGAGAGCTGTTTGGGAGGGATCCTGGGGTGTGATGTGTCAGGTGGGAGGCTGATCTCTACGCTAAAGCTAAAATTAACCCTGCAAGCTCCCTACAAATGACCTAATTAACCCCTGCACTGCTGGGCATAATACACGTGTGGTGCGCAGCGGCATTTAGCGGCCTTATAATTACCAAAAAGCAACGCCAAAGCCATATATGTCTGCTATTTCTGAACAAAGGGGATCTCAGAGAAGCATTTAGAATCATTTATGCCATAATTGCACAAGTTGCTTGTAAATAATTTCAGTGAGAAACCTAAAGTTTGTGAAATATTTGGGAAAAAGTGAACAATTTTTTTTATTTGATTGCATTTGGTGGTGAAATGGTGGCATGAAATATACCAAAATGAGCCTAGATCAATATTTTGGGATGTCTTCTAAAAATAAATAAATTACATGTCAAGGGTTAATCTGGGATTCCTGAAAGATATCAGTGTTCCAATGTAACTAGCGCTAATTTTGAAAAAAAGTGGTTTGGAAATAGCAAAGTGCTACTTGTATTTATGGCCCTATAACTTGCAAAAAAAACAAAGAACATGTAAACATTGGGTATTTCTAAACTCAGGACAAAATTTAGAAACTATTTAGCATGGGAGTTTTTTGGTGATTGTAGATGTGTAACAGATTGTGGGGGTCAAAGTTAGAAAAAGTGTGTTTTTTTCCATTTTTTCCTCATATTTTATCATTTTTTTAAAGTAAATGATAAGATATGATGAAAATAATGGTATCTTTAGAAAGTCCATTTAATGGCGAGAAAAACTGTATATAATATGTGTGGGTACAGTAAATGAGTAAGAAGAAAATTACAGCTAAACACAAACACCGCAGAAATGTAAACATAGCCCTGGTCCTTCAGGGAAAGAAATTGAAAAATGGCCTTGGTTCCTAAGGGGTTAAAAGGTGCGGGGGGAAAAAAACACGCGTAGCTAACGCACCCCTTCTAATGCAAAACTCTAAATCTAGGTGTAGGTTTTTTAAAAAATGGAAAAATATAATCTTAGATTTCCCAGAAGAAAGTCAGAGACAGCTAATTGTGCCATTTAGGGGACTATTTACCTTGAAACAGCATTTGCAAACAACAAGTTTCCTAGATAAAGAGGCAACAAGACAAGAAGTAGAGGAGGCAGGGTCCTTTTTTTTTTTTTTTTTAGTTTTGTTTTTGTGGTTGTGTTTGTTTGTCTGGTTTTAGGAAAATTTAATAAAACAGCCAACAGCATAAGAATACATTAAGTGGAGAGCGTATGGCTTTTGATAAGTTTCAAGTTTAGTGATTAAGAGGATGTTTTAAATTCAGCCTCTCTCAGTTTCTTTTTCCTCTATGTGTTTATTTTTGTGGAAATTTTGTCAAGATGAAAAAGGAATGTATTATTTATTACGCACATATTCAATATGTTAGCGGAACAGAAAATGTGAAATTAATTAAATTCATTATCGCTCTATCAATCTGCTTTGTTTTTGTCCTGATAACATTGTTATGCTGTTGATTTATAAATAAACAAAACAAAAAAAAACACTGTGTCAATGAATGTGTAAGCCTGTGTATGTGTATATGTGTAGGCCTGTGTAAAAGTGTAAGTCTGTGTCAGTAAATTTGTAAGCCTGTTTCAGTGTATGTGTGAATGTGTACACCTGTGTCAGTGTATGTGTAAGCCTGTGTCAGTGAATGTGTAAGCCTGTGTCAGTGTATATGTAAGCCTGTGTCAGTGAATGTGTAAGCTTGTGAGTGTCAGTGAATGTGTAAGCCTGTGAGTGTAAGTGAATGTGTAAGCCTGTGTCAGTGAATGTGTAAGCCTGTGACAGTGTATGTGTAAGCCTGTGTCAGTGAATGTGTAAGCCTTTGTCAGTGTGTGTGAATGTGTAAGCCTGTGTACGTGTATGTGTGAAGGTGTAAGCCTGTGTCAGTGTATGTGTGAATGTGTAAGCCTGTGCCAGTATATGTGTAAGCCTGTTAATATTAGTGTATGTGTAAGCTTGTGTCAGTGTATGTGTAAGCCTGTGAGTGTAAGTGAATGTGTAAGTCTGTGTATGTGTGAATGTATAAGTTTGTATAAGTGTATGTGTAAGCCTGTGTCAGTGAATGTGTAAGCCTGTGTACGTGTGAATGTGTAAGCCTGTGTCAGTGTATGTGTGAAGGTGTAAGCCTGTGCCAGTGAAGGTGTAATCCTGTGCCAGTGAATGTGTAAGCCTGTGTCCGTGTATGTGTGAATGTGTAAGTTTGTATAAGTGTATGCGTAAGCCTGTGTCAGTGAATGTGTAAGCCTGTGAGTGTCAGTGAATGTGTAATCCTGTGTCAGTGTCTGTGTGAAGGTGTAAGCCTGTGAGTATAAGTGTAAGCCTGTGTCAGTGAATGTGTAAGCCTGTGACAGTGTATGTGTAAGCCTGTGTCAGTGTATGTGTTAATGTGTAAGCCTGTGTACGTGTATGTGTGAAGGTGTAAGCCTGTGTACGTGTATGTGTGAATGTGTAAGCCTGTGCCAGTATATGTGTAAGCCTGTTAATATTAGTGAATGTGTAAGCCTGTGTCAGTGAATGTGTAAGCCTGTGTCAGTGAATGTGTAAGCCTGTGTCAGTGTATGTGTAAGCCTGTGTCAGTGAATGTGTAAGCCTGTGTCAGTGAATGTGTAAGCCTGTGTCAGTGTATGCCTGTGAGTGTCAGTGAATGTGTAAGCCTGTGTCAGTGTATGTGTAAGCCTGTGTCAGTGTGTGTAAATGTTTAAGCCTTTTAGTGAATGTTCAAGTATGTGTCAGTGTATTTGTGAATGTGTAAGCCTTTGTCAGTGTATTTGTAATTCTGTAAGCCTGTGTCAGTGTATATGTAAGCCTGTGTTAGTGTATGTGTAAGCTTGTGTCAGTGTATGTGTAAATGTGTAAGCCTGTGTCAGTGTATGTAAATGTGTAAGCCTGTATCAGTGTATGTGTAAGCCTGCGAGTATAACGTGTATGTGTAAGCCTGTGTCAGTATATGTGTGAATGTGTAAGCCTGTGTCAGATTACTGCTGACAAGCTGAAACGAGTCAGACAGGTCGTGCTGTTCACCATGTCTTAGGATTTTTACCCTCACAATGATTTTACTGCAACCTGGAATAAAGTAATGTTTATATATTTACAGTCCAGCTCTGCAGTGTCTTTTCTTCCCTTCTGGACTGTTTTGGATGTCAGTAAATGTGTAAGCCTGTGTCAGTGTATGTGTAAGCCTGTGTCAGTGTATGTGTAAGCCCGCGTCAGTGTATGTGTAAGCCCGTGTCAGTGTATGTGTGAATGTGTAAGCCTGTGTCAGTGTATGTGTAAATGTGTAAGCCTGCGTCAGTGTATGTGTAAGCCTGTGAGTATAAGTGTATTTGTAAGCCTGTGAGTGTCAGTGAATGTGTAAGCATATGTCAGTGTATGTGTAAGCCTGTGTCAGTATATGTGTGAAGGTGTAAGCCTGTGAGTTCAGATTACGGCTGACAAGCTGAAACGTGTTAGACAGATTGTGCTGTTCACGTTTTAGGATTTTTACCCTCATAATGATTTTACTGCAACCTGGAATAAAGTAATGTTTTTATATTTAAAGTAGAGCTCTGAAGTGTTTTTTCTTCCCTTCTGGACTCTGTGTATGTGTAAGCCTGTGAGTGTCAGTGTATGTGTAAGCCTGTGTCAGTGTATGTGTAAATCTGTGAGTGTCAGTGAATGTGTAAGCCTGTGTCAGTGTATGTGTAAGTCTGCGTCAGTGCATATGTGCACTAGGTGCTATGAAAGCTGTGTTTGGAAGAGAAAATGAGCCTATGAGAGTGAGCGTGCAGTGTGTGAAGAATGGCGGCATGCAAGTTGTGTGCATGGAGAATGGAATATGAATGGTTGACTCAATAACCGTGTTAATGACACTGCAGGAATAACACACCATTCTGTGCGTTATGTGTGTTAAGGAAGTTTAATAAAATAACTGCATAAAAATTTCACGTATAAAGCATAAGTTTGAAAATTGAATTAAAAATGTTAAAAAGCAAGCAAGCTATAGGTCATCAGTGATAATTATTACAGCTTCAAATATAGGATAATGGAAAGAATGTGAAGTAGCTCAAAATGAATTTCGTTTGAAACAAATAGGGCAGTTAACTAACGTGAGACAAAATGAAAATTCTAAAATTCCTGAAACAAAAATTTATTCTGAAACCAAAACTTTTGCTGTGCAAATAATGACCCCCAGTCCTGGTGATAATGACTCCCGGTTCTGGTGATAAGGTTCTGGTGATAATAACCCCCGGTTCTGGTGATAATGACCCCAGTTATGGTGATAATGATCACTGGTTCTGGTGATAACCTCTAGTTCTGGTAATAATCACCTCCGGTGCTGCTAATAATGACCCCCAGTTCTGGTGATAATGACCCCCCAGTTCTAATGATAATCACCTCTAGTTATGGTGATGATGATGCCTGTTTCTGGTGATAATGACCCCCGGTTATGGTGATAATAACCTCCTGTTCCGGTGATAATGACCTCCAGTTCTGGTGATAATGACCACTGCTTCTGGTGATAACCACCTCCAGTTCTGGTAATAATCACCTCCGTTTCTGGTTATAATGACCTTTGGTTCTGGTGATAGTGACCTCCAGTTCTGGTGATAATGACCCCCCAGTTATGGTGATAACGACCCCCGGTTCTTGTGATAATGACCTCTGGTTCTGGTAATAATCACCTCCAGTTCTGGTGATAATGACCCCCGGTTCTGGTGATAATGACCACCGGTTCTGTGATAATAAAGCCCGGTTCTGGTATTGGTAATAATGAACCCCATTTGTGTTATAATAACCCCGGGTTTTGGTAATAATGACCCCCGGTTCTGTGATAACACCCGGTTCTCTTTATAATGACACCCGGTGCTGGTAATAATCACTTCCGGGCTCTGGTAATAATAACCCCCGGTTCTGTGATAATGACCACCAGTTATGGTGATAATGACCACTGGTTCTGGTGATAACCCCTAGTTCTGGTAATAATCACCTCCGGTTCTGCTGATAATGACCCCCAGTTCTGGTGATAATGACTCCCCAGTTCTGGTGATAATCACCTCTAGTTATAGTGATAATGATGCCTGGTTCTGGTGATAATGACCTCTGGTTCTGGTGATAATAACCCCCTGTTTCGGTGATAATAACCTCTGGTTCTGGTGATAATAACCCCCTGTTTCGGTGATAATAACCTCCGGTTCTGGTGATAATGACCCCCAGTTCTGATGATAATGACCACTGATTCTGGTGATAACCACCTCCAGTTCTGGTAATAATCCCCTCCGGTTCTGGTTATAATGACTTTTCGTTCTGGTGATAGTGACCCCCCAGTTATGGTGATTACGACCCCCGGTTTTGGTGATAACCCCCGGTTCTGATGAAAATGACTTCTGGTGATAACTGCTGGTTCTGGTAATAATCACCTCCAGTTCTGGTCATAATGACCACTGGTTCTGGTGATAATGACCACCGGTTTTGGTGATAATAACCCCCGGTTCTGTGATGATAACCCCGGGTTGTGGTATTGGTAATAATGAACCCCGGTTGTGTTATAATAACCCCGGATTTGGTAATAATGACCCCCGGTTCTGTGATAACACCCGTTCTGGTTAAAATCACCTCCCGGTTCTGGTAATAATAACCCCCGGTCCTGTGATAATGACCCACGGTTCGGTCACCATACGCGGTCCCTGTCAGTAAGTACCAGCTGTCGTTCACACACAGCCGCTCTTCAGCGTACAGGTTCCGCCCATACAAGTCTCCGCCTACTCCGGATTACAGCCAGCCCTCCTGTCATGTGACCACTCCCATGTGACGTCATTGTACTCCGCCTCGTGACGTAAGGCCGCGGTGTCTGCCGGTCGCACCGGGACTCTCTTAAACAAGATGGCGGCTGTTGGCCCCGGGGGCCCCGTCCCTCAGTTACCCCCGCACCGCGCCGCTCCTGCCCGTATCGGGTGTTATGAAGTGGAGCGCACCATCGGCAAAGGCAACTTCGCAGTAGTTAAGCTCGCCACGCACATCGTCACCCGGGCCAAGGTAAGTGCCAGGGGGCTTGGGGGCCGTGTGTCTAGGGAAGCTCTACTGGAGGCCGGGGAGGCATAGGTCTCGGGAGCTGGGGACAATCAGGTCTAGTGGATGGATGGTGGCTGAGCCCCTGGGTGAATTCAGTACCGACTGAGGTCCATGGTGTGTTGGGGATGCAGAGGATATCCAGAGTATCCAAGTGGTACTGAAGTCCAGGGGTGGCTGGAGGTGCTAGGATAAGTGAGATCCAGGGTTGGCTGCAGGTGCTTGATAAGTGAAATCCAGCGATGGCTGAAGTTCCTGGGATACCTGAGATCCAGTGTTGTCTGAAGGAGATAGGATGACTGAGATCCAGGGTTGGCTGGAGGTGCCAGGATGACTGAGATCCAGGGTTGGCTGGAGGTGCCAGGATGACTGAGATCCAGGGTTGGCTGGAGGTGCCAGGATGACTGAGATCCAGGGTTGGCTGGAGGTGCCAGGATGACTGAGATCCAGGGTTGGCTGGAGGTGCCAGGATGACTGAGATCCAGGGTTGGCTGGAGGTGCCAGGATGACTGAGATCCAGGGTTGGCTGGAGGTGCCAGGATGACTGAGATCCAGGGTTGGCTGGAGGTGCCAGGATGACTGAGATCCAGGGTTGGCTGGAGGTGCCAGGATGACTGAGATCCAGGGTTGGCTGGAGGTGCCAGGATGACTGAGATCCAGGGTTGGCTGGAGGTGCCAGGATGACTGAGATCCAGGGTTGGCTGGAGGTGCCAGGATGACTGAGATCCAGGGTTGGCTGGAGGTGCCAGGATAACTGAGATCCAGGGTTGGCTGGAGGTGCCAGTATAACTGAGATCCAGTGATGGCTATAGGTGCAAGGATAACTGAGATCCAATGATGTCTGAAGGTGCTAGGATAACTGAGATCCAGGGTTGGCTGGAGGTGCCAGGATAACTGAGATCAAGTGATGGCTGGAGGTGCTAGGATATTTGAGATGCAGTGATGGCTGAAGGTCCTAGGATAACTGAGATCCAGTGATGGCTGAAGGTCCTAGGATAACTGAGATCCAGTGATGGTTGAAGGTCCTAGGATAACTGAGATCCAGTGATGACTGAAGGTGCTAGGATAACCGAGATCCAGGGTTGGCTGGAGGTGCCAGGATAACCGAGATCCAGTGATGGCTGAAGGTGCTAGGATAACTGAGATCCAGTGATGGCTGAAGGTGCTAGGATATTTGAGTTCCAGTGATGGCTGAAGGTCCTAGGATAACTGAGATCCAGTGATGGCTGGAGGTGCCAGGATAACTGAGATCCAGGGTTGGCTGGAGGTGCCAGGATAACTGAGATCCAGTGATGGCTGAAGGTGCTAGGATATTTGAGATCCAGTGATGGCTGAAGGTTCTAGGATAACCAAGATCCAGTGATGGCTGGAGGTGCTAGGGTAACTGATATCCAGTGATGGCTGAAGGTGCTAGGGTAACTGAGATCCAGTGATGGCTGAAGGTGCTAGGATAACTGAGATCCAGGGGGTGGCTGGAGATGCTAGGATAACTGAGTTGGTCCAGGGGTGGCTGGAGATGCTAGGATAACTGAGTTGGTCCAGGGGTGGCTGGAGATGCTAGGATAACTGAGTTGGTCCAGGGGTGGCTGGAGATGCTAGGATAACTGAGTTGGTCCAGGGGTGGCTGGAGATGCTAGGATAACAGATTTAGGGGTGGCTGTAAGTGCTAGGATAACTGAGATCCAGGGGTGGCTGAAGGTGCTAGGATAAGTGAAGTTCAGGTTAGGCTGGAGGTGCTAGGATAACTGAGGTCCAGGGGTGGCTGGAGATGCTAGGATAACTGAGTTGGTCCAGGGGTGGCTGAAGGTGCTAGGATAACTGAGATCAAAGGGTGGCTGGAGATGCTAGGATAACTGAGGTCCATGGGTGGCTGGGATGCAGGGTATATTCAGTATGCTAGGACAACTGAGGTCCAGGTGACTTTGGGGATACACAACAGACTGGTGATGCTGAAAAGACTGTGATCCAGAATAGGCTAGGGATGCTGCATGCTGCCGAGACCAGGAATGATTTGGAGACCAAAGTCTCAGGGAGACTTGGGAATGCTGCTGTTTGGAAGTGCTGTTGATGGGGAATAGATGCAGCTGTTTGGAAATGCTCTTGATGTGGGATAGATGCCGCTGCTTGGGAGTGCTGTTGATGGGGGATCGATGCCGCTGCTTGGTAGTTATTCTGATGGGGATAGATGCCGCTGCTTGGTAGTGATTCTGATGGGGATAGATGCCGCTGCTTTAAGAGTGATTCTGAAGGCGGATAGATGCAGCTGCTTGGGAGTGCTCTTGATGGGGGATCGATGCCGCTGCTTGGGAGTGCTGTTGAGGGGGGATTGATGCCGCTGCTTGGGAGTGCTGTTGAGGGGGGTTCGATGCCGCTGCTTGGGAGTGCTGTTGAGGGGGGATCGATGCCGCTGCTTGGGAGTGCTGTTGAGGGGGGATTGATGCCGCTGCTTGGGAGTGCTGTTGAGGGGGGATCGATGCCGCTGCTTGGGAGTGCTGTTGAGGGGGGATCGATGCCGCTGCTTGGGAGTGCTGTTGAGGGGGGATCGATGCCGCTGCTTGGGAGTGCTGTTGAGGGGGGATTGATGCCGCTGCTTGGAAGTGATTCAGATGGGGGATAGATGCCGCTGTTTGGAAATGCTCTTGATGAGGGATAGATGTCGCTACTTGGGAGTGCTCTTGATGGTGGATTAATGCCTCTGCTTGGGAGTGATTCCGATGGGGGATAGATGCCGCTGCTTGGGAGTACTCTTGATGAGGGATTGATGCCGCTGCTTGGGAGTGCTGTTGACGGAGAATAGATGCCGCTGCTTGAGTGCTTTCGATTATAAAATGTGGTACATTACATGCATTCAAGTTCACTATATTTCAAGACTTTATATGACATTTCTGGACATACTGTCAGTCTTTGATCTACTGGAGTAAGGCATGAGCCAGTGCTATTTTCAGTGTAAAGGTTAAATGACCACTTACATCAGTGTATGGCAAATCCTGGAAGTCAGAGAGCTTTAGCTCCTAGAATCGACTTCTTACTCCTAGCATTTAAAAATGCATGCACTATATATTACACCTATATTGTAGTATAACTAGTATTAAGTGCCCTGATCACCCTTTTCTGTGCTGCTTTTCCTGATATTTATCTGTTTGCTGTATGTTTTCAAATAGCAGATATGCATTAGGTCTCTGCAGAATACTGCCCAGTTGAAGCCTTGGGTGATTGGTCAAGTAGGTGCCATTTGTAGATATGCTCTGTTTTGTGCTATTACACACTTCCTTATGAGTCACTTTGAGTTACATTTGCAACTGTAGGTCATACAATAGTGTGCAGGTTAAAGGGGCATTATACACTAGATTTTTCTTTGCATAAATGTTTTGTAAATTATCTATTTATATAGTCGATAGTGTTTTTTTTGTTTTTAAATTGATAGTTTTGGTTATGTTTAAATAACATTGCTCTGATTTCCAGACTCCCAACCAAGCTCCAAAGTTTTAGGAGAATAGACGTATACCTACTCCTGCTTGCTTCTATTTGTGTAAATGGTTGTTTCATATACAAAGGAAGGGGGAGGGCGGGAGTGTATATTTCCCACTTGCAGTGGGTGTTCCAGTAACCTTTTACACAGAGCTAAACTGGGAGCTTCTAAGTACGTTTTTAAATGGTTTTATATTGGATTTTTATATCAGTGTGGATATTATTATTCTTTATATGAAAATTGGTGTATACTGTCCCTTTAAGGTATGTAGTGTCATGACCCTATGTGAAGATGGACAAGTGCCAGGTTTCCACTGGTTTTTATAGTATGCGTTGCGTTTCCTAAACTGTGCTAATTCTTGGATATCTGTTTATTGTTGATCATACTAAGGATCAGTTTGCTATCTGTGAATTGGTACAGTTAACCACTTGCCCTGTTTGATGTAAACACAGGACATTTTGGACCTTTGCTGGTGATATTTGATGGCTCAGTTAGTTGGCTTTTGAAAGTTTCAATCCTTTATTGCTAAAGTGTGTAATGTAGGACTTGTATTACACTGGCTTTGCATATTCTGTACTAGTGAGATGATTTTATTGTGCAGTGAATGTGTAGCATTAGGCTTGTTTTCAGCCTTTCATTCATTTATTGCATATATTCTAGAATAGATGGTCAAGAGAACAACTATGTACAAGATGTAACATTTTAAACTATGTGGCTCGGCTCCTGCTTTATCTTATGTAAATACTACATCTGGTCTTGCTGTCTGACCAGAGAATAGGAAAATCATTTGGGCACTTTGGGTACAAAATAAAGACCAAGCCTAGGTGCATATGTTTGATTCAATAGCTCAGCTGGCGGCATGGTAGACCCTGCTGGGTAGAGGGCTCCAGTGGTATTTTTCCTTAAGCAGTATATATTTGTTATCCATGGAAAATTTTGCCAGACGGGTGGCAGTACAAAGTAGCCGGGTGGGGGAAGTGTAATATTTTTTTTTTAAATATAATTTTCTGCCATCCAAAGCACAAATTAAACATTATTATTTTAGTTGATTTTTAGCTTAAAGAGATGTTCTACTGCAGAATTTTTATTGTTTAACCCCTTAAAGGGACATTAAACCCAAATGTTTTAGTTCATTATTCAGATAGAGAATACAATTTTAAACAACTTTCCAATTTACCTCTATTATTTAATTTACCTCCTTCTCTTGTTATGCTTTGCTGAAAGATTTTTCTAGGCAAGCTCAGGAGCAGCAGAGAACCTAGGCTCTAGCTGTTGATTGGTGGCTGCATATATATACTGATTGTGATTGGCTCACCCATGTGTTCAGTTAGAAACCATTAGTGCATTGCTGCCCCTTCAACAAATGATACCAAGAGAATGAAACAAATTATTTAATAGCAGTAAATTAAAAAGTTGTTTAAAATTGTATTCTCTATCTGAATCATGAAAGAAAATGTTTGCGTTTCATGTCCCTTTAAGGACCGGGCAGTTAAGACTAATACTTCCCCATTTAGACAACCGAAAATATTGATCTAGGCCCATTCTGGTATATTTCATGCCACCATTTCACCTCCAAATGCGATCAAATAATAAAAAAAAAACAAAAAAAAACTTTTTCACAAACTTTAGGTAACTCGTAACTCACTGAAATTATTTACAACAGCTTGTGCAATCATGGCACAAATGGTTGTAAATGCTTTCTGGGATTCCCTTTGTTCAGAAATAGCAGACATATTTGGCTTTGCCATTGCTTTTTGGTAATTAGAAGGCTGCTAATTGCAGCTGTGCACCACACTTTTATTATTCCCAGCAGTGAAGGGGTTAATTTAATTAGGTAATTTTATTAATGTATTTTTATTGTTTTGTAGAATAAGATTCTGACCAATATGTAAGTCATTATTTACAAGCAAAAAGTATATAAATTAGGAGACATTCGAAACATTGAGATCAAACAAAGAATACAATAAACGGTAATTATTTGATTCGTAAATATCCAGTAGAAGTAAAAATGTGAGACATAAGAATTTCTAAAGATATTAACATAAACCAGTGTGAATCGTGCTGCTAAAATTAAGCAACCGATCGATTTAAGAAAAAATCTTCTAATAATGTCCATTGTCCTCGAAGCATATACTACTACTCCATCATCAGAGTAGTATTTATAAAAGGGGTTAGGACTTTTTTCTGGAAATCTATTTCTTGGGCTAATATAAATTTCTGTATAAATGCTCTTGTTCAATTTTCTATTAGGGATCCATATGTTACAATATTAGAATATTACTGAGCTCTAATTTCAGATTCCCCAATCTAGGAGCTTTTCGGGACAGAATGGATAAATTAAAAAAATAAAGTATCTCCCCTGTATCTAATTCCATCTAAAAGAAATATATCTTGGGGTTCCAATTTTATTCTAGTTTGAACTATATTACTTAGCCAAACGGAGAGCTTATGCCAAAACGTTCTAATTTTCTGACAATACCAGAAACAATGTAGTATATTTACCTTTGTATAGCCACATTTTATGCAAAGAGCATCTCCTGTTTTGGTTATTTTGTCCATTCTATCTGGAGTTAAATATTCAATCTGAATTAATTTAATTTCTGATTCTTGATAGTATGTTGCTAACGATGCTTTGTTTACTCTCCTTATATTTTGTGTTATTACATTATCCGCTAAGTCTGTACCTAGTATTTCAGCCCATTTAGAGTTACTCCTCTGTATTACTTTTTTACTTTTGTCATTAAAGACTTGTATATTAGGGAAATATAATATATTCCACCAGGGTTCGACAAACCCAGGAGCCTGGTAGCCACTGGCTCCTAGAATTTTACCCCTGGCTCCTAACTTTTTTTGGTTATTCTCCATATATCTATATACAAATCCAATGGTCTGGCTCCTAAAAATATGCCTGGCTCCTAAATATTCTTACTGGCTCCTAATTTTTAAACACATTTGTCAAGTAATTCCACTTTTAAATTGAATGAAGATTTTTTCCTGAAATTTAGAATTCCAATTATATCCATGTTGCGGGATTAAGGTCATTATAAAATTTCTTACTTGATGATATGCAAATAGATGGCTATTGGAAAGCTCAATCTCTTGTCTGATATTCTGAAAGGTTTTAATCAGATTATCTTGTTTGTTATCTTCGTTTATTAATTGATAAAGATTTTTAAGTCTTAATTCTGCCCACTCTATGAAGGGGTTTGTTGTATATCCCGCTATAAAAAGAGGGTTTCCCTGTATGGGGAAATATTCCGATATTAAAAAGTTAGATCCGCTAATTGAACAAATATCCTGCCAGGCTTTAATAAATTCGTTCATTACAGGCATCTTTTTGCACAGTACAGGTAGATCTTTCACCTGAATGTGAGCCAGTGTTTAGAAAATGAAAGGATATACTATTTTTTGTTTGTATAATAGTTACCCGTTATGAACCAGTCTATCACAAATTTTGCTTGGGCTATTTTATTATATATTATAAGATTGGGTAAATTCAGCACTCCTTTTTCCGTAGGCATTTGTAATTTTTCCAGGCTTAACATTGGTCTTCTGCCTTGCGAAAGAAATTTAATTAGATTTTTATTTATCATTCGTATATCCAAGTGATGTAAAGAGAATGGAATATTTTGCATTAGATAGAATATTTTAGGGAATAAGATCATTTTAAAGATTTTTATTTTGCCCATTAAAGATAAGGGTAATCTAGACTTTCTAACTAGACTGATATTTGTGTATGATATTTCTCATTAGATTTTGCCTTCTATTAGCTATGATTGACGTCAATATTTTGTAATCTGTATTCAGTAAAGCAATAGGTCTATATGACCCGATATTTTCCAGATTTTTATCTAGTTTTAGTATAAATGATGTTTAAGGTGAATAAAACTCCAGGCCCAGATGGAATACACCCAATGGTGTTAAGGGAACTTAGCACTGTTATAGACAAACCACTACTCTTAATTTTTCAAGACTCATTATCCTCAGGCATGGTACCCCAGGATTGGCGTAAAGCTGATGTGGTGCCACTCTTCAAAAAGTGAAGCAGGGATGATCCAGGAAGCTATAGACCAGTTAGTCTGACATCAATAGTGGGGAAGATATTTGAAGGGATTATAAGGGAATATATTGATGAGCATATGTGTGTAAACAAGATTATGAGTTCTAATCAGCATGGTTTTAGGAGAAATAGATCATGTCAAACTAATCTAATATTAGATTCTACGAGGAAGGAAGGAAGAATATAGATAAAGGGGAATCAGTTGATGTGATATACTTGGATTTTGCAAAGGCATTTGATACAGTGCCACATGAGAGATAAATGCACAAAATTAAGGGACTGGGAATAGCTGAAAATGTTAGCTTATGGATAAATAACTGGATAAAAGATAGGGAGCAACGAGTGGTAGTAAATGGATCATATAAAGGTGCTGTTGCTCCATTCAGAGTGCTACCTGTGTATTTTTCTTCATACTATATGCTCGGACTTTGGAAAGGTGGTCCCCCAGGTGTGCACCTACATCTACCTTAGTGATTTAAAGGGACATTCCTAAGGAGTGTGTGCTGGTCCTGTTACTTTTCTACTAGTAAATGGATCATACTCGGATTGGACAAAGGTAATCAGTGGAGTCCCCCAGGGATCAGTACTGGGCCTTGTTCTTTTTAATTTTTTTATAAATGACTTGGAGCAAGGATTAAATAACGACATCTCGATTTTTGCAGGTGATACTAAGTAAGGTCATTAGATCAGAGCAGGATGAACTTTCATTACAAAGGGATCTGCAAAAATTAGAAATATGGTTAAGTAAAAGGAAAATTAGATTTAATACGGAAAAATGCAAGGTTCTACATTTTAGTAAGTAGAAATAAGCAGGCAACGTATTTTTTAAATGGGACAAGACTTAGCCAAACAGAGGAGGAAAGGGATTTGGGAGTAGTAATAGATAACATTCTAAAGATGGGTGCACATTGTAGGGCAGCGGCTTCAAAGGCTAATAAGATACTAGCATGTATTAAAAGAGGCATTGATTCAAGGGAGGAAAGGATAATTCTGTCACTATATAAAGCCCTGGTAAGACCTCACCTTGAGTATGGAGTGCAGTTCTGGGGACCGATCGCAAAAAAAAAAAGATATTGCAGAACTAGAAAAAGTTCAGAGAAGGGCCACAAAGCTAATAAGGGGATTGGAGAATTTAACCTATGAGGAGAGACTAGCCAAACTGGGTCTGTTTTCTTTAGAATAAAGGCGCTTGAGAGGTGACATGATTACTTTATATAAATACTAGTTGATAAGCCTGCCCACAGGGCAGTCTAATTATTTTTTAAACTACAGATGTAGAAACAACGTATTTAACTTATTAACTCTTTAAACCGCCAAAACCCACAACGCAAATAACTATTTCAATAACTAAGTACACTAACCTAACACCCCCTAACCTAAAAACCCATTAAATAAACCGATATTACCTAAACTAATAAATTCTAAAGTTACAAAAAATAAAAAAAGGCTAAGATTACAGAAAATAAAAAACAAATGACCAAATGTATCAACATTAAACCTAATCCCTATGAAAATAAAAAAGACCCCCCCAAAATAAAAACACACCCTACTCTAAGAATAAACTACCAATAGCCCTTAAAAGGCTTTTTGCAGGGCATTGCCCCAAGATAATCAGCTCTTTTACAAAAAATAGGCAAAGTCCCACCTAACATTACCCCCTCACCCCCCAAAATAAAAGAACCTAACACTAAAAAGCTTAAACTACCCATTGCCCTGAAAAGGGTATTTGTTTGTGCATTGCCCTTAAAAGGGGATTTAGCTCTTTTCCTGCCCATCCCTAATCTAAATAAAACAAACCTCCCCAAAAAACCCTTAAAAAATACTAAATCTAACCCCCAGGTTGGTACGGTTCCTGCAGTCCGGCAACCCTCTTCGTACGATCTCCGCCGTACACTGAATAGTGAATTCAAGGACCTCGATTAAAGATGGCGTCCCTTGAATTCCTGTTGGCTGATTTGATTCTTCCAATTCAAATCAGCCAATAGGATGAAAGCTACTCAAATCCTATTGGCTATTTAAATGAGCCAATAGCATGAGAGCAAGTGAAATTCTATTGGTTGATTTAATAGCCAATAGAATTTCACTTGCTCTCATCCTATTGGCTAATGTAAACAGCCAATAGGATTTGAATAGCTTTCATCCTATTGGCTGATTTGAATTGGAAGAATCAAATCAGCCAATAGGAATTCAAGGGACGCCTTCTTTATTCGCGGACCTTGAATTCACTATTCAGTGTATGGTGGAGATCCTACGAAGAGGATCCTCCACGCTCCATGGCTCCGCAGACACTGGTCTTCAGTTCCAGAGTCGCCGGTCTTCAGCTCCGCTCCGCACAGGATGTTCGTGGAAGAAGAAGAGGTTGCCCTTGGATGAAGACTTCATCGCCTGGAACACAGGACCTTCTCCACCAGACTGCAGGAACCGTGAGTACCAACCTGGGGGTTAGACTTAGGATTTTTTAAGGGTTTTTTGGGGGTTTTGTTTTATTTAGATTAGGGATGGGCAGGAAAAGAGCTAAACATCCTTTTAAGGGCAATGCCCAAACAAATGCCCTTTTCAGGGCAATGGGTAGTTTGTTTTTTTAGTTAATGTTAGGTGGGACTTTGTCTATTTTTTGTAAAAAAGCTGATTATCTTGGGGCAATGCCCTGCAAGAAGCCCTTTTAAGGGCTACTGGTAGGTTTATTGCGATGTAGGGGTTTAGGGGTTAATAGGGTAAATAGGTTTATTGCGACGTGGGTTTTTTGCGGTTTAGGGGTTAATACTTTGTGTAGGTTTTTTTTTTGTTTTATTTCGTGCGGGCTGTATTTTTTCTTTTAATACTAGATGCAGGGGGTTAGTTTTTTTTTAATACTTGATGCAGGCTTTTTTTTTTTTTTAAATACTTTAATGTGAGCGATTAGTTGTTGCTTTTGTAATGCTCAGTTTGCCTTCACTGAATGGATTCCGAAAATGGCAGGGTGGTGAAAGAATTCACCGAAGGTGAATTCTTTTTACCACCCTGCCATTTTCGGAATTCACCTGGATGCAGCTTCACTGCATCCAGGTGAATTCTTTTGTCCTCGCGCTGCCAACGGAGATTACAAACGCAATTATAGTTTGCCTTCACTGAATCCACCGGGGGCATCCCGGTGGATTCCGAAAATAGCAGGGTGGTGAAAGAATCCACCAAAGGTGGATTCTTTCACCACCCTGCCATTTTTCGGAATTCACCTGGATGCAGCTTTGCTGCATCCAGGTGAATTCTTTTGTCCTCGCGCTGCCAACATTCCATTGAGGATGTGTGCGCAACTGCCGACTGCGATGGACATTACAAAAGCAATTATAGTATAGATATTCAAGGCCCATATACAGAGATGGCAGAAGCTCTGTTTATTCTAAGAAAATTGTTTTTGACAAGATGTCACAATTTAAGGTTGGAGGAAAGGAGATTTAATCTCCTGCAACGGAAACGTTTTTTCACTGTAAGAGCAATAAAATTGTGGAACTCATTACCAAAGGAGGTAGTGAATGCCAACACCTTAGATACATTTAAAAATAGTTTGCATACTTTTCTGTATATAAACAAAATTCATGGATATGATTGCTAGTATTAAATGGATCCCCTTTTACACACTGAACCAAAAAATTTTATTTCGTGATTCAGATAGAGCATGCAATTTTTTTTTATAATGTTTTATTTTATCCAACACTGAGTACAGCATCAAAAATAATACAGAACATAAGGTACATTACACCAGTATAAGGTGATAGCCCTAGAACAATAAAAAGCAAAGGAAAACAATGTACATTACGTATCATATATCTTAATGGCTGAACTAGCCAATCTGTCTTAGTAATTCAGTGTTGGAGATTTTTTCCCTGATTTCCTTCCCCCCCCTCCCATCCCTCCCCATTCCCTCCCGTTAACCAGCAGCAACAAACCATACATACAATGAAAAAAAAAAAAAAAAAAAAAAAAAAGGGAAAAAAAAGGGGGTGGGGGGAAGGGGGCCGATGATGAATCTCAAAATATACTAATCTACCTCAGATTACCACATACCTAATAGTACTAACTCTGAGTTCTTAAATGGGTGTATCAGATATTCAATTTCTCTTTCGGGGAAGATCTTAATGAAAGGCGCCCATTTGTAAAAAAATTTCTTTATGTCACGCTCATTGTTTATATTGGCATTTCTCTGTTCTAAGACACATTGTTTCTTTAGATGGTTCCTAATTTCTGGGATAGTTGGAGTCGCCCTCATTTTCCATTTCTTACCTATCAAATATCTGGTAGCTAGGATAGATAAATTAACTAATTTTTCATTAGGCTGACGTTCCTCTCCAGGTCTCAGACAAAATATAATCTGAAACAAGGAGAGGGCTACCAGCTCGATTTTGAGTACATTTTTAAGCCAGTATTCCAACTTACTCCAGACATTTCTCATCCTAGGGCAAGCCCAAAACATATGTATTAAATCCGCCGCTAAGTGAGAGCATCTGGGACATTTATCAAATTCAGAATTTCGGACTCTAAGGCCTCTCTTAAAGGGTGAAATATGCCCTATGCAGAAGTTTCAAGTGAGCGTCTCGCCAATTAAATGAGAGAGTTGTTTTTAAAACTTTGTTCAAGGAAAGTTGTATAGTTTTGAATTCTATGTTATTATGTGGAATTATGTTGTTCCAAATTATAGCTAAATTCTCCCCCATCGGGACCGCCTTACTAAGACTCAGGAGATGATAACACGGGGAAATGGACATAGAGGAATCTCTAACTATTGTAAGCCAGGATTCTATTTTACCTAGAGACCAATTCCAGCCAGCCTTACGTGCTAGTTCTGTGATGTAATGTCTTATCTGTAAATAAGCAAAAAAATCTTTATTTACCAAATTGTATTCATCTCTCAGTTGCGCAAAGGATTTAACACATTTCCTATCTTGATCTATTAAATAGATAACTCTATTTAATCCATTATTGTGCCATCTGTTAAAAACAGTTGAGTCTAGACCCGGCTGGAAATTCGGGTTTCTAATTAGGGGAAGATATTTTGATGCCTTAGAAGTTATTGAGAGAAGTTTAGTTAATCTAAACCAGGCTTTGAGTGGATTCAAAATGAATTTAAATTCCTTAATACTTGATGGGAGATCCTTAGGTTCCAGGTGTGCCAAGGCCTGTAGTGAGTAAGGTTCACATATATTAGACTCTAAATCAGTATTTAAAACATAACTCTTGTTGAAAAACCAGTCTGCTACTATACGGACTAGAAAACAGAGGTTATAGAATCTTAGGTTTGGGAGTGCAAGGCCTCCCATCTCTCTAGAAGCTGTTAGTTTAGAAAAGGCTATCTTAGCTTTTTTCCCCTGCCAAATATATTGTCCAATTGATGAATTTAGTGACCGTATATCCTTCTCGGACAGAATTAATGGGATGTTCTGCAAAATATACAACAATTTTGGGAGCAAAACCATCTTAAAGGGACACTCAGGTTAAATTAAATTTTCATGATTCAGATACAGCATGTAATTTTAAACAACTTTCCAATTTACTTCCATTAAAAAAAATGTGCACAGTCTTTCATATTTACAATGTTTGAGTCACCAGATACTACTGAGCATGTGCAAGAATTCACAGACTATACGTATATGCATTTCTGATTGGCTGATTGCTATCACATGGTACAAGGGGAGTGGAAATATACATAACTTTGAAATTTGTTATAAAAAAATCTACTACTCATTTGAAGTTCAGACTAAGTGCTATTGCATTGTCTTGTTATCTTGCATTTGTTCATTATGCAAATCTAATGTGTTGACTGGTCCTTTAAATAGAGCGATGCGACCCGAAATTGATAATGGTAGGCATTGCCAGGATTTAAGCCTTTCTTTAATGTATACTAACATTGGAGTTATGTTCACTTTATAAAGATCTTTTAGATTCAGTGGGATTTTAATTCCTAAATATTTCATAGATTCCGTTATCACTCTAAAGGGTATATCTGTTATACTGGCCTTATTTTTGCTAAGCCAAATTATTTCTGATTTTATAGGATTCACTTTGTAACCTGAGAAGATCCCAAAATAGCCGGTAAGATGCAGAAGTTTAGGAATGTTTTTTGCTGTATTAGAAAGGTATATGAGTAGATCGTCTGCATATAGTCCGATTTTTATTTCATGGTTTTGAATTTTTATGCCTTCCAACGAGCTCCTAAGTTTAATTGCTAATGGTTCTATAGCTAGATTGAATAGGAGCGGGGAGAGAGGACAGCCCTGACGAGTGCCCCTCTGCAGTGTAATTGAAGAGGAAATATCATTATTGATAACCAGACTTGTAAAAGAGTGATTGTATAAATTTTCTACAAACTTAGGAAAATTACCCTCAATCCCAAACTTTGTTAGAGAAAAAAGTAAATGTTTATGAATTACTAAATCAAAAGCTTTTTCTGCATCAATTAATACAATGGCCATGTCCGGGGGATCCACCCCCCCCGCTCCTTGTGAACTTTGTATATATTCCATTGTGACTAGTAATTCTCTAATTTTTGCTGAGGAGTTACGATTGTTAATAAAACCGGCTTGGTCCGGATGGATTACTGTGATTAAGATAGATTGAAGTCTTTTTGCTAAGATAGAGGCAAGAATTTTATAGTCCGAGTTTAATAATGCAATGGGTCTGTAAGACTCCTTGCATGTGGGGTCCTTCCCTTCTTTTAAGATCAGGGTAGTGAGTGAAGATGCAAAGGAAGACGTAACCTGTTTTTGTTTAATAAAGATATCATTGTAAAGATTGCCCAAATATGGCGCTATCTCTGGAAGTAAAATTTTGAAAAACTCGTTGGGTAATCCATCCGGGCCAGCTGCCTTGTTTAGAGGAAGTTTAGTGACTACTGTTCCAATTTCTTCTAGGGAGATAGGTGCATTGAGTCTATCGATCTCCTCAGTTGTGGCCATTGGAAAATTAATTTTACTGCAGAATTCTGTTGCTTTATTTATATCAAACTCCTTACTAGTGTAAAGTTGTTGAAAATACTGATGGAATACCCTAGTTATTTCTTCTGGCTTGGTTAAAAGCTTCCCATTATGTTGAATTCCATCAATATTAAGATTTTTATTCTCATTCTTAATTAATCTGTTTAGCATTCTGCCTGACTTATTGCCAAATTTATGCAATTTAGCTTGCATCTTAAGCTCATTATTCGTTTCCTGCGATAAATAGAAAGTGTCTCTCGCCGCCTTAGCTCGTATATATTTTGCCCAATTTAAAGGCGTTCCTTCCAATAAGTATAGATTATAGGAATTAATCAGTGAATTACAGACTTCCTTCTCTCTTGCCTTCCTTTTTTTGTTCTGAATAACCGAATATGCCAAGATTTCTCCTCTGAGGACTGCTTTAGCAGTTTCCCAGAAGATATCAGAACGTTAAACGTAGTTATAATTAAATTGAGTATACTCCTTAAATTTATTCTTAAGGCATTCTTTAAATTTAAAATCGTTGTAAAGGTAATAGGGAAAAAAGAATCTCTGATTCTTTGGTCTGCCATAAGTAAGATTAAATTGAAGAGTAATGGGCCCGTGATCCGACAGGAAAATAGGCATTATCTCGGACTTAACCGTGGTCAAACTTAAATGTTCTCCAATTAAAAACAGGTCAATCCTAGATAAAGTTTTGTGTGCTTTAGATAAGCAGGTAAAATCTTGAGTATCGGGGTTCTGGTGTCTCCAAATGTCACGCAAGGAGAGGACCTGTTTAATTTTATTAATTATTTTAAAGTCAAGGTTGTCTTTTTTCTGTTTCAAACTTTTAGTGTTTTTCCTAAGTCTGTCAATGGGACATTTGGGGGCCATATTAAAGTCCCCGCCCAAAATTAAATGGCCTTCAGCCTTTAGAAGAAGTTTTGCTTGTAACGCGTCCCAAAATTCAGGGTCACTTTTATTTGGGCCATAAACATTGCAAATTGTGTATTTTGCTTGACCTATTTTCACCTTGGCCAGGACATATCTCCCCCCGGGGTCCGCCTCAGAGTCCAAAATCTCCACCCGAAGTTTTTTGCCTATAAGTATTGCTACTCCTCTCTTCTTCCCTACACTCGGCGCTATAAGAACTTCTCTTACCCAGGATGATTTTAATTTTAGTGATTCCTCTAGGTCTAAATGTGTTTCCTGTAGTAAGCCAATATCTGTCTGGGCTTTTCGTAGATGTGACAAAATTGCTTTACGTTTAATAGGGGAGGTAATTCCCCCTACATTCCATGATATGATTTTAAATTTTTCCAGATTTTGTGTCATTTTTCTCTACTATATGACAGGGAGAGAGAGAAAAAAAAAAAAAAAAAGGAAAAAAATTATAGAGAACAGGAGGAAGGAAGGGGGGGAAGGGAGGAGAGTCCCAATGCCCCTTGGGAATGCTGACACCATACATCTGTTTCCACATTTAATACAAAAAAAACAAAAAAAAAACCCATATTGGAGCACATATATTATGTCAATAATCATAGCTTATCCCCTATATCTATCCAGCGAGGGATTTGTAAAGATTCTCAGCTATTTGAGCATCTTCAGTAATATGCGTTACTCCATTTAGTACCACTTTCAATTTTGAGGGATACATCAAAACCGCCCTGTGCCCTTGTTGTATGAATTTTGAACAGATCGGGGCTAGTTCCCGTCTTTTTAAGGCAGTATCTGCCGAAAAATCTTGGAAAATCATAATTTTATTACCTTCTATCATAATTGGTTGATTTTTCCGTGAGTGCTGCAACAGTAGGTCTTTATCTTTGTAATTAAGTAGCCTAGCTATTACCGGACGGTTTCTATTACTGCTGTTGCCTTCTGACCGTGGAGGGCCTATTCTGTGGGCTCGTTCCACTATGATCAGGGGGTAGGAGGGGGGAATCTTTAGAGCTTTGGCAAGAGTATCGGATATGAAAGAGTCAATATTTTCAAATTGTTTCTTTTCGGGAAGGCCAATTATTCTAAGATTATTCCGTCGTGAACGGTTTTCAAGGTCCTCTAATATATCCATAATTTTTTGTAATTTTTTATCTGAGTTCTCAATCTTAGAGCTATGGGTGATTGTTTGGTCTTCCAGATCCGATACTCTCTGTTCCATTTCTTGAAGTCTGTTCGAAAATTGCCGCACCTCTTGTGTTAAAGAGGAAATATCTTGCTTAATTTCAGACTTGAGGGTTTCAAATTTAGGGGTTAATGCCTCTGCAATGTTGATCACTAAGGACTGCATGTTAAGGTTGTCTGGTATATTTGCTAAATTACTAGGACTTGTTTGTTCAGCAACTGATTCGGATAAATTCTTAAGCTTCTTATCTCTGTGTCTTCCCGTCATATTTGGGGAGAGATGTTTTGGGGGGTTGGAAAGATATTTATCCATGTACCGCGTGCTTGTGAGTTATAAAAAAAGTGCTCAGAAGTGGGGAGAGGGGAAGAGAGAGAAGCAAGAAAAAAAAAAAAAAGTGGGGGGGGGGGGGGAAGGGAGAGGGTAGAATTGTGAGTGTGTGATAAATGGTGAGCCGGTTGATGGTAAGAAAAGTGAAGATGTGTCCGTGAGAAAAGTGGAGATTTAGTGAAAAGGGCTGCAAAAGCCTAGGGTTGTGAAAGGGAAAAAATTGAAGGCAGTGATTGTGGTGAGAAAAATAAATTTAATATTTACTTGAGGAGGTGAGTTTATTGTGACTAGTGGTAATGTGAGTTTATTGCGGCAACAGGGATATATCTCTCCTGCCTCCTCTAAGTCCAACCTAGCGGTCTGCAATCAACTTTTTCCAAATTTTAGTTTGTTTCTACGTATATGTTTCTACTCAGGCCAGGCGTAGTATATTTCCTCTCTTTCAATATTTTACAGCTTACACAGTAAGATTATTTATAAATATGACACTTAGAAGACTATGTTGAGCAAGCACCTGTAAGGGGAGGGAGTTGTGTGGAGCAGAGTAGCGACAGTACAGTAAAAGTTATCTCCACCTGTTCGTAGATTTTAGGGACACTTATGTCCAAATATGTGAGAAAAATTTTTCTTTTCCGCCCCTCTCCTAATTAACGATATTTGTATAATGTGTCCTCTCCCCTTTCTTTTAGAGTAAATACAATTATTATTAATGTTATTATTGTATTAATGAGGACTCTATTATAATGTGTATATAGTTAACCTAAAAGCCATGCCTTTTAGTACCTAGGTATTACCTCATACAATAATTTTTCTTATATAGCTTCTAAGATGAGTAGTAAAAGGCTAGGGCAATTTATCTTTAGACCATTAATTTAGGTGGTGATCAGATCAGCAATCTTATTCACTAATTCGACAGGTAAAGGTATGACAATGCAAAAATAAACAAAATAGATATAAGACCAGGATCGTAGCCTTAATTCTAACTTAATTACAATTGCAACTTTAACCTCCTTTCCCTTCCAACCAGGGGTCAATAATCACAGCTATAGAGAAAAAATAAAAGATACAAAGGAAACAAAAAAAAAAAAAAAAAAAAGTTCTCTGGGCAAATGTCTCTCTGTGATGTTAATCCTTTGATATTTCCAGGATCATGATAGAGTCCTGTTCAGCCCAGTGTCACACTTTTCCACAGTATAAATCTGAAAACGTGGGGAATTAAGTTGAGTGTTTATGTTGCTGCTTTATTACGCCTTCAGTATAGTTACTTTTCCCTTGCTTTTATATATCCCCTTCAGTCGTTCCATCTGCTGTTAGGCACTTATGATAATCTTCCTTTATTTTCCCCCTTCGGGTGTAGCCTTGTATGAGTAACTGTTCTTAAGTTAGGGGTAAAATGTTCTCAACCTTACACCTGGCTATGTGTTCCCCAGTGTTCACGTTTTTAGCTTGAATGTTGTTTTCGCCATCTAGAACGGCTGTGCAGTGAGACTTACCCTCTCCTCCGCTACCCGGTCGTCCCTCCGATGGTGAATGATAGGCCGGAGCAGGTGCGAAAATGCCAGAAAGAAGCAGGCGCTCTAATTACCTCTTCCATACAACCCGGTATCCTCCGGTATCTCAAGCGGGGACGTATCCCACACCCCCTCTCACGCAGCACCGGTGGGAGGGGGGGGGAAGAGCAAGACAGGGGACCTGCGGCAAACGGCTTCACAGCTTGCGCTGTTCTCGGCGCCCAACAATGCTCTCACTGCCTCCTCCCGTGCAGCCCCGGTGGGGGAGGGGCAGACCAGCCACTGCGAGTCACACAGGGGCAGCAGCAGTCTCTCTAGCAATCCGCCGGTCCTCCTCTCTCTCGCAGAGTGCCGGTGAGTATGGAGTATGGTTTGAGCTTGAAGTGGGTGCGGAGGAAAGAAAGAGTCCTTACTTCAATGAGAATATTGGTGTCTCACTGCATCATTGGCTGAAGCCAGGGACAGTTCGAGCATCTGGGACCTTTTGCTTTAATCTCTCCCCTAACGTGTGTCTTTAGCCAAGTAACCCCGAGGGGGGAGAGCGTTTCTAGTGGTATTCGTGGTTCACTAGTGTAGCTGGAGACATGATGTATGTTTGTTCCTGCATCAAAGCAGTGGGTTGGTTTTCCACTGCACGGCACCGGAGGAGATGTTAAAGCCTGTCCGTGTAGCAACCCCAGGTAGTGGGGAGGCGCGAAATTCCTACCGCCAGGTGCTGTGAGACTGTAGGAGGAGGCTCAGCAATCAGAACCTTGCTCCTCCTTCACCAGGTGCCTCAGTCCAATCAGAGCATGCAATTTTAAGCAACTTTCTAATTTACTCCTATTATCATATTTTCTTCGTTCTCTTGCTATCTTTTTTTTGAAAAAGAAGGCATCTAAGCTTTTTTGTTCATAACTCTGGATAGCACTTTTTTTATTGGTGGATGAATTTATCCACCAATCAGCAAGAACAGGTTGTTCACCAAAAATGGGCCGGCATCTAAACTTACATTCTTGCATTTCAAATAAAGATTCCAAGAGACTCAAGAAAATTTGATAATAGGAGTAAATGAGAAAATTGCTTAAAATGTCATGTTCTATCTGAATCGCAAAAGAAAAAATGTGGGTTCAGTGTCCCTTTAACTGGAGCTTTTTGTAAGTATTTTAGATTTGTATAGGTTGAACTCGATGGACTTTGGTCTTTTTTTAACCTTATCTACTATGTTACTATGATTGTATACATTTTTTTAGATGACTCATTTCCCTTTATAAGATAATAATTATATAAATTGGTTAAAGTAGGCCCAATTGATTCTTTAAATTTTTTATAGAATTCGTAAGGCAGGCTATCCGAGCCTGCCACTTTATTAGTGGTGGAGATTTTAATAGCAAATTCCACTTCCAAGGTTGTTATAGAGGCTTCTATCATTTCCAATTGATCCTCATTTATATATGGGACTTTGATTTTATGTAGCAAAAGAGTCTAATAGGATATCATATAGGAAAAACAAATCAATCGATAATCCCAGCGTATAGAACGCTGACTTGCAGATTCTCAGCCTCCCCCTTAAGGCCAGCGTGTAATAAATATATAAGCAGCGTGTCAACAATTAGCATGCTTACCACTGCGGCTTCCAAACTCCCATCACGCTGAGCAAGCAAAAATGCGGACCGGAGTCAGTCACCTCTCAAATGGCAACCTCCGTGGAGCTATCCAGAGCCCTTCTATCCTTGTTCCACTGGTGTGTATATTCAGCATCATCCAGTGACGCGGAAAGTCACATGAAGACGCTTTGGCCAATGGGGTACTTGCCGGCTAATCAGAGAAGCCCGGACCGGATCTCTGGCTGGTAGAAGAATAACGAAAAAGGAAGATACAATCCGTCCGAGATAAAATACAGTCTTTATCACCATAGTTAAAAACAAGAACATGGAGAGTCCATCACAGATCAAATGGAGGTGCTGTGAACAGAAACGGTTTACGAGTTTCAGCCAAAGCCATAATCATAGCCTGACTGATTTTATCCCAGAAAGTTTTTTTTGTGCCTCATCTATTCCTGAATCACTGTATACTTTTTTTTATAGTAGACTAAAAATTCCTGTATTATTTAATCAGTTGAAGTATATACTTTCCCTTCTTTTTTAATTTGAGATATGATTGTTCTGCTTTTGATTTCTAATTAAATTGGCAAGATATTTACCAGATTTGTTTCCATGTCTGAAGAAGATGCTCTTTGCTTTTTTTCTGCTAATTTTGTTTGTTCTAATAAGAAAAAAATCTTTCATCTTTTGCTTTAATATATTTATTCCAGTTACATGGGCTTCTTTCTATCTGTTAGGTATATATTATAAGTGTTAGATACTTGATTTGCCAGTTGTTGTTCTGATCTAGATTTTCTCTTTTTTTTGGAGTTATCACATATGCTAATATATCTCCTCTGGTCACACATTTAAAGACTTCCCAAAAGATTTCATTTTTTTTTCAGAATAGTCTTTATTAAAATGTAGGAACTCTTCATATTTACTTTTTAGAAATTCTGAGAACTTATTATTGTTTACCAAGTATTGCGGAAACCACAATCCTGAGTTTTTAATTTGTTTTGAAAATGTAAGTTCGATGGTGATTGGAGAATGATCTGACAGGGTGATTTCTATTATTTCAGCCTTTTCAATTTTATCAATCAACATTGGGGAGATCAGGAAATAATCTATACTGGAATATGTCTTATGTGCTTTGGATAGACACGTATATATTCTCTATTTGGATTTCTCAGTCTACTCTTCATATATCTTTAACATTAAGTTGTTTAAGTATATGTTTATATAATTTGGTCTCTCCAATATTAATCCTTTTATTATCTAGCTTCCTCATCCTGTCCAAATTAGCTAGAGGAGCTTGATTAAAATCTCCCACTATTATGAGATTATTAATAAGGTTAGTAATTATTCTGTTTTGAATTTTATCTCAAAAAGATATGTCCCTTTTATTAGGTCCATAATTTTTACACAATATAAATTAGGGCTGCACGATTAATCGCGGATGCGGTTTTAAACCGTGATTAATCACTGCGGTTTTAAAACCGCGAGAGTACCCGATTTTGTTAAAAAAAAATCTTCAGATGTGTCTGTACTGCATTGATTTGTATGTGATTTCTTAAAAACCAGCTCCATCTAGTGGTTTCTTTTAGCACACATTTGTAAAATGCCTGTTAAACTTTCACTTTCTGTTTGTGATCTCAGTAGCAGCCGATCAATCTATAGAAGTCTAAAAGCCCATGCAGGAGACTTAAAAGAAGGGAAAGCCACTTACTTATTTTTCCCCCTAGGGACATCTGCAGTCTAAAACTTAGGGTATGTAATCATTATGCAACCTCCCACACAATCTCCTGCTTTCTAAGAAACAGCTCAAATACATAGCAGATGCAGTTAACCCCACGGCTGCCAAAAAGGCTAAAACTGCAGTCCCCTCTGCTAGCTAGCTGCTGGGTTAACTGCATCTACAATGTATTTAATATCAGCAATGCGCAGCATTTCTGAAAGAAGCAGTCCCCCACCCCTACTGCTATATGCCTGTGTTGGATTCCTGGACAGGAGCAGGGCTCATTTTCAATCAAGATAAAATGTTTTAAAAAAAGAAGAAAAATAATAAATATATATATATATATATATATATATATACAGGGAGTGCAGAATTATTAGGCAAATTAGTATTTTGACCACATCATCCTCTTTATGCATGTTGTCTTACTCCAAGCTGTATAGGCTCGAAAGCCTACTACCAATTAAGCATATTAGGTGATGTGCATCTCTGTAATGAGAAGGGGTGTGGTCTAATGACATCAACACCCTATATCAGGTGTGCATAATTATTATTTGCCTTTGGCAAAATGGGTCAAAAGAAGGACTTGACAGGCTCAGAAAAGTAAAAAATAGTGAGATATCTTGCAGAGGGATGCAGCACTCTTAAAATTGCAAAGCTTCTGAAGCGTGATCATCGAACAATCAAGCGTTTCATTCAAAATAGTCAACAGGGTCGCAGGAAGCGTGTGGAAAAACCAAGGCGCAAAATAACTGCCCATGAACTGAGAAAAGTCAAGCTTGCAGCTGCCAAGATGCCACTTGCAACCAGTTTGGCCATATTTCAGAGCTGCAACATCACTGGAGTGCCCAAAAGCACAAGGTGTGCAATACTCAGAGACATGGCCAAGGTAAGAAAGGCTGAAAGACGACCACCACTGAACAAGACACACAAGCTGAAACGTCAAGAATGGGCCAAGAAATATCTCAAGACTGATTTTTCTAAGGTTTTATGGACTGATTAAATGAGAGTGAGTCTTGATGGGCCAGATGGATGGGCCCGTGGCTGGATTGGTAAAGGGCAGAGAGCTCCAGTCCGACTCAGACACCAGCAAGGTGGAGGTGGAGTACTGGTTTGGGCTGGTATCATCAAAGATGAGCTTGTGGGGCCTTTTCGGGTTGAGGATGGAGTCAAGCTCAACTCCCAGTCCTACTGCCAGTTTCTGGAAGACACCTTCTTCAAGCAGTGGTACAGGAAGAAGTCTGCATCCTTCAAGAAAAACATGATTTTCATGCAGGACAATGCTCCATCACACGCGTCCAAGTACTCCACAGCGTGGCTGGCAAGAAAGGGTATAAAAGAAGAAAATCTAATGACATGGCCTCCTTGTTCACCTGATCTGAACCCCATTGAGAACCTGTGGTCCATCATCAAATGTGAGATTTACAAGGAGGGAAAACAGTACACTTCTCTGAACAGTGTCTGGGAGGCTGTGGTTGCTGCTGCACGCAATGTTGATGGTGAACAGATTAAAACACTGACAGAATCCATGGATGGCAGGCTTTTGAGTGTCCTTGCAAAGAAAGGTGGCTATATTGGTCACTGATTTGTTTTTGTTTTGTTTTTGAATGTCAGAAATGTATATTTGTGAATGTTGAGATGTTATATTGGTTTCACTGGTAAAAATAAATAATTGAAATGGGTATATATTTGTTTTTTGTTAAGTTGCCTAATAATTATGCACAGTAATAGTCACCTGCACACACAGATATCCCCCTAAAATAGCTATAACTAAAAACAAACTAAAAACTACTTCCAAAACTATTCAGCTTTGATATTAATGAGTTTTTTGGGTTCATTGAGAACATGGTTGTTGTTCAATAATAAAATTAATCCTCAAAAATACAACTTGCCTAATAATTCTGCACTCCGTGTGTGTATATGTATGTATATATATATATATATATATATATATATATATATATATATATATATATATATATATATAAATATATATATATATATATATATATATATATATATATATATATATAGTATTTTATGCTCCCAGAATGTATTGGCCATTGAGAAACATGTACATTAACATTATGTAGTGTTAAATAAACTTTTTATTGAAAAATGAAGGTGTTATAGTAATTTAAGAAAATCAAGATTAAATCACATTGTTTTTTAAATTTTTGAAATGCGATTTCCCCCCCATATTTCCCAGCCCTAATGTAAATATTTGATTAAATACTTAGATCTGAAGAATAATGTATCTTTCCTCTTTATCTATCTTTTGCAAGATTAATGAAAAATGTAATGTTTTTTTAAACAAGATAGCTACTACCTTTTCTTTCTAATGACATGATGAGTCCACGGATCATCTAATTACTATTGGGAATATCACTCCTGCCCAGCAGGAGGCGGCAAAGAGCACCACTGCAAAGCTGCTAAATATCACCTCCCTTCACTCTAACCACAGTCATTCTCTTTTCCTATGTTAGAGCAAGGAAGTGGTAAAGTTAGGTGTTAGTAATAGATTCTTCAAGCAAGATTTTATTATTTTTTAAGTAGTACAAGATTGTGCTGCTTTGTTCTGGGGTGTAGCCGTAGTGCATATCGGTCTCTTCAGTAGAGCAGTGGTGACTTTAGAGCAATGGGAACTTGTGGGGCATAATTCTCACTGCGCCTCCCATGTAATGTATGCTGCCCTATCTCTGAAAGCCTGAGTAAGATTACTCAGTCTTTATCTTTTTCTCCACAGGTCGATGTGAGGGAGAGGACCTCTCAAACCTGGTGAGCTGCCTTGCTGTCTGGCCGATTTAAGAGGTAAGTGCTGACTTATTATTCTGGGTCTGGGAAATAAAAGGATCTCAGAGGAAGTTTGAGCACTTTATTTACTTATTATAGATAAAAGGAGGGGATTTATACTTCAGCACTTTAGGCAGGTGCACTGGGGCTGAGGAGATATTTTAGGCTCAGTATGAGGTGGTTTTTCACTGCTCCCGGCGGCTTAACTTTAGCATAAGATGCCGACCGGGAGATTTCTTTGAGACGCCCATGATGGGCGGAGCTATGTGAGGCGGCATTTTGGGTTGCGCGCCACTTTCTCAGCACTTCCTGATATCGGGAGGAATGAGAGTGTTATAATCAAATTCCTCAGAGTGTTAAGACATGCGTTAGGACCGGACAGCTGAGTTCCGGATCTTTTGCTGAGGGGATTGTAGCCGGTGTCAGCAGGGCAGGTAGGCACCTCATCAAAGTTAAGCTGAGGTGTAAAGGTGTTCTGCAGTATTTGTGTAGTCCTCTCTGCATACAAAAATAAAAAAGTTACGATTTAAAATTTAAAGAGACAGTAACGTTTTTTCTGTTTTAATTTTTATTAAAAAATGTAAGCTTTTTATTTGATTATTTCATCCATTGTGAGTCAGAATGGACCAAGAGGCCCAGCAAATGTCACTTGTTTTTTGTTTTGATGCCATGCTGCAGAGAAAGCGCAAGAGGAAATGTATTCAATCAGTGAATAAGTTTGCTTATACAGGAGTGGCTATTCCGAATGTTTCTTCCCAGAAACCTGAAGAGGAAAATACTTCGGTAGTATCTGAGGGGGAAATCTCAGACTCAGACAGTGTAATACCTTTATCTGATACTGAAGTTGTTTCTTTCAGGTTTAAGCTTGAACACATCTGTTTGTTACTTAAGGAGGTTTTAGCTACCCTGGACGACTCCGACACTACCGTCTTAGGCAATCCTAAAAAGTCCAGTAAACTAAACAAGTATTTTCACGTGCCCTCCATGGTAGAACAGAGATTATTGCTAAGGAATGGGAGAGACCGGGTATCCATTTTTCTCCATCCCCTATTTTTAAAAGATGTTTCCTATAGCAGACTCTATCAAGGAGTCCTGGCAGACGGTACCCAAGGTGGATGGGGCTATTTCCAGCCAAGCTAGCCAAGAGAACTACTATTCCCATAGAGGATAGCTGTTCCTTTAAGGATCCTATGGATAAGAAGTTAGAGGGGTTGCTCAAGAGAATTTATGTACACCAGGGTTTACAATGGCAACCTGCGGTTTGTATTGCTACTGTTACTAGTGCGGCAGCATACTGGTTTGATGCATTGTCTAATTCTATTCGGACAGACACTCCCTTCAAAGAAATCCAGGATAGGATAAAGGCCCTTAAATTGGCCAACTCCTTTATTACAGATGCTTCCCTTCAGGTTATTACGCTGGGAGCTAAGATTTCAGGCTTTGCCATATTGGCTCGCAGAGCCTTATAGTTAAAATCTTGGTCTGTGGATGTGTCATCTAAGTCTCTAAACTTTTGGCGATTCCTTACAAGGGAAAGAACTTGTTTGGACCCGGTTTGACAGAGATCATTTCTGATATTACGGGATGTAAGGGACATTCCCTCCCTCGGAATAAGAGAAATAAACAAAAAGGACGTCAGAGTAATTTTCGTTCCTTTCGAAATTTCAAGGGAAATCCTTCCACTCCCTCTTCCAAGTAGGAGCAGTCCAAGCCTTCCTGGAGACCCAATCAGTCTTGGAACAGGGGAAAGCAATCCAAGAAGCCTGCTGTTGAGTCAAAGACAGCATGAAGGGCCTGCCCCCGATCCGGGACCGGATCTTGTGGGGGGCAGGCTTCCCTTCGCTCAGGCTTGGATTTGAGATGTTCAAGATCCATGGGCGGTGGACATTGTTTCCCAGGGATACAAACTAGAGTTCAAGACCTTTCCTCTCAGGGGCAGGTTTCTGCTTTCAAGATTATCTGTAGACCAGACAAAAAGAGAGGCCTTCTTACACTGTGTACGGGACCTCTCCGACCTGGGAGTGATAGTTCCTGTTCCAATGCAGGAACGAGGTCTGGGATTCTATTCCAATCTGTTCGTGGTTCCGAAGAAGGAAGGAACCTTCAGACCAATTTTAGATCTCAAAAGTCTAAGCAAGTTTCTCAGAGTGCCGTCCTTCAAGATGGAAACTATTTGTTCCATTCTTCTTTTGGTCCATGAGGGTCAATTTATGACCACAGTGGATTTAAAGGACGCTTACTTGCATGTTCCCATCCACAGGGACCATCACAAGTTTCTAAGGTTTGCATTTCTAGACAAACACTTCCAGTTTGTGGCTCTTCCATTCGGCCGTGCCACAACTCCCAGAATTTTCTCAAAGATTCTGGGATCCCTGCTGGTGGTGCTCCGATTGCGGGGCATTGCAGTGGCACCTTATCTGGATGACATTCTGATTCAAGCGCCTTCTTTTCAACAAGCAAGATCACACACGAATATGTTATCTTTCCTGAGGTCTCACTGATGGAAGGTGAATTTGGAAAAGAGTTCCAACTACAAGGGTCGTTTTCTTGGGAACCATAATAGACTCCTTATCAATGAAAATTGTTCTGACAGAAGTCAGGAAGTCAAAGATTTTCGATTCTTGCCTAGCACTTCAGTCCTCTCCTTGGCCGTCAGTGGCTCAGTGCATGGAGGTAATTGGGCTGATGGTAGCGGCAATGGACATCATCCCGTTCGCCCGTTTCCACCTCAGACCTCTGCAGTTAAGCATGCTCAGGCAGTGGAACGGAGACTATGCGGATCTGTCTCTCTGAGATTACAGCTGGAGCAGGAGACAAGGAATTCTCTACTTTGGTTGTTGTCTCAGGATCATCTCTCCAGGGAACTAGCTTTCGCAGACCCTCTTGGGTGATTGTGACAACAGACGCCTGCCTTCTGGGATGGGAAGCAGTCTGAGGCTCCCTAAAGGCTCAGGGAACATGGACTCAGTCGTAGGCTGTTCTACCCATAAACATTCTAGAGCTGAGAGCAGTCTTCAATGCTCTTCTGTTCTGGCCTCAGTTAGCCTCGGCCCGGTTCATCAGGTTCCAGTCGGACAATATAACCTCAGTGGTTTACATCAACTATCAGGGAGGAACTCAGAGTTCCTTGGCCATAACAGAGGTAGCCAAGATAATTCAGTGGGCGGAGACCCACAGTGTTGGGGATCCACATTCCAGGAGTGGACAACTGGGAGGCAGACTTCCTAAACAGACAGACCTTTCACCTGGGGGAGTGGGAACTCCATCTGGAAGTGTTTTCCAGCCTGATTCTCAAATGGGATCAGCCAGAATTGGATCTCATGGCGTCTCGGAAGAATGCCAAGCTTCTGAGGTACGGGTCAAGGGACCCTCAGGCTGTACTGATAGACGCTCTGGCGGTACCTTGGAATTTTAGTCTTGCATACCTCCATTTGCTCTTCTACCTTGAGTCATTGCTGAAATCAAGCAGGAGAGGGCGTTGGTGATCCTCATTGCACCGGCGTGGCCTCGCAGGATTTGGTATGTAGACCTGGTGGACATGTCATCTTAAATCTTTACTCAATTCTTTTTGTGGTTCCCAAAAAAGAGGGAACTTTCCGACCCATTTTAGACCTCAAGAGTCTAAACAAGTTTCTCAGAGTCCCATCCTTCAAGATGGAGACTATTCAGACAATTCTTCCATTGATCCAGGAGGGTCAATATATGACTACCGTGGACTTAAAGGATGCATATCTTCATGTTCCTATCCACAGAGATCATCACCGGTTTCTGAGGTTTGCCTTTCTGGACAAACATTTTCAGTTTGTGGCCCTTCTTTTCGGGTTGGCCACGGCACCCAGGATCTTCACGAAGGTTCTAGGGTCTCTGCTAGCGGTTCTCAGACCACGGGGCATTGCAGTGGTGCCTTATCTGGACGATATTCTGATCCAGGCGTCGTCTTATCAGCTGACAAAGTCTCATACCGACATTGTCCTATCCTTTCTAAGGACTTACAGGTGGAAGGTGAATATAGAAAAGAGTTCATTAATTCCACAGACAAGGGTTCCTTTCCTGGGAACTCTAATAGACTCTGTATCCATGAAAATCTTTTTGACGGAAGTCAGAAAGTTAAAGATTCTGAATACATGCCGAGCCCTTCAGTCCAATCCTCGGCCATCAGTGGCTCAGTGCATGGAGGTATTTGGATTGATGGTGGTGGCTATGGACATCTTTCCGTTTGCTCGTTTTCATCTCAGACCTCTACAACTGAGCATGCTCAGGCAGTGGAATGGAGATTATGCAAATGTGTCTCCTCAGATAGATCTGGATCAGGAGACAAGAGACTCTCTCTTCTTTGGTGGTTGTCGCTGGATCATCTGTCCCAAGGGACGTGCTTCCGCAGACCCTCATGGGTGATAGTGACATCGGACGCCAGCCTTCTAGGTTGGGGCGCAGTCTGGAATTCCCTGAAGGCTCAGGGTGTGTGGACTCGGTCGGAGTCTCTGCTTCCAATCTATATTCTGGAATTGAGAGCAATATTCAATGCGCTTCAGGCTTGGCCTCAGTTGGCTTTGGCCAAGTTCATCCGGTTTCAGTCGGACAACATCACGACTGTGGCTTACATCAATCATCAGGGAGGAACAAGCAGTTCCTTAGCAATGACAGAAGTATCCAAGATAATTCGATGGGCAGAGGCTCACTCTTGTTATCTGTCAGCAATATACATCCCAGGAGTGGACAACTGGGAAGCGGATTTTTTGAGCAGACAGACGTTTCATCTGGGGGAATGGGAACTCCATCCGGAGGTCTTTGCCACCCTGATTCTCAAATGGGGCAGTCCAGAACTGGATCTTATGGCATCTCGTCAGAATGCCAAGCTCCCGAGATATGGATCTAGGTCCAGGGATCCTCAGGCCGAACTGATAGATGCCTTGGGAGTGCCTTGGTCGTTCAACCAACTTATGTGTTTCCACCGTTTGCTCTCCTTCACCGGGTGATTGCTCGGATCAAACAGGAGAGGGCTTCAGTGATTCTCATCGCTCCTGCTTGGCCTCGCAGGACTTGGTATGCCGATTTGGTGGACATGTCCTCTCTGCCACCGTGGAAGCTTCCATTGAGGCAGGACTATCTCATTCAGGGACCCTTTCATCATCCGAATCTAGTTTCTCTGCAGCTGACTGCTTGGAGATTGAACGCTTGATTTTATCTAAGCAAGGGGTTCTTTGATTCGGTCATTGATACCTTGATTCAGGCGCGTAAGCCTGTTACTAGAAAAATTTACCATAAGATATGGCGTAAATATCTTTATTGGTGCAAATCCAAGGGCTACTCATGGAGTAGGGTTAGGATTCCTAGGATTTTATCTTTTCTCCAAGAAGGATTGGAGAAAGAGTTGTCAGCAAGTTCCTTAAAGGGACAGATTTCTGCTTTATCTATCTTACTACACAAGTGTCTGGCAGATGTTCCAGATGTTCAATCTTTTTATCAGGCTCTGACTAGAATCAGGCCTGTGTTTAGACCAATTGCTCCTCCTTGGAGTTTGAATTTAGTTCTTAATGTTCTTCAAGGGGTTCCGTTTGAACCTATGCATTCCATAGATATTAAGTTATTATCTTGGAAAGTTTTATTTTTGGTCGCTATTTCTTCTGCTCGCAGAGTTTCTGAGCTTTCGGCTTTACAATGTGATTTTCCTTATCTTATTTTCCATTCTGATAAGGTGGTCTTACGTACCAAACCTGGTTTTCTTCCTAAGGTTGTTTCTATTAATCAGGAAATTGTTGTTCCTTCCTTGTGTCCTAATCCTTCTTCTAAGAAGGAGCGTCTGTTACATAACTTGGACGTGGTCCGTGCCCTGATGTTTTTCTTACAGGCGACTAAGGATTTCCGTCAATCATCTTCATTATTTTTTGTTTTTTCTAGAAGACGTAGGGGCCAGAAAGCTATGGCTACCTCTTTCTTTTTGGCTGAAGAGTATCATCCGTTTGGCATATGAGACTGCTGGACAGTAGCCTCCTGAAAGAATTATGGCTCATTCTACTAGGGCTGTGGCTTCCTCATGGGCATTTAAAAATGATGCTTCTGTTGAACAGATTTGCAAGGCTGCAACTTGGTCTTCTCTTCACAATTTTTCCAAATTTTACAAATTTGACACTTTTGCCTCATCTGAGGCTGTTTTTGGGAGAAAGGTTCTTCAAGCAGTGGTGCCTTCCGTTTAGGTCCCTGTCTTGTCCCTCCCTTTCATCCGTGTCCTAGCTTGGTATTGTATCCCATAAGTAAGGATGAAATCCGTGGACTCGTCATATCTTGTAAAAGAAAAGGAAATTTATGCTTACCTGATAAATGTATTTATTTTACGATATGACGAGTTCACGGCCCACCCTGTCATTTCTAAGACAGGTATTTATTTATTTTTGTTAAACTTCAGTCACCTCTGCACCTTGGCTTTTCCGTTCTCTTCTTAACTTTGGTCGAATGACTGGAGTGGGAGGGAAGGGAGGAGCTATATATACAGCTCTGCTGTGGTGCTCTTTGCCTCCTCCTGCTGACCAGGAGGCGTAATCTCATAAGTAAGGATGAAATCCGTGGACTCGTCATATCGTAAAAGAAATAAATTTATCAGGTAAGCATAAATTTCCTTTTTCTGCAATAAGAATGCAGATCGCACAATGTTCTGCCTTGGAGTAAGTGAAATACTATTATGATATAATATGAATTAAAATAAATTGCTGAAAACAAAAAACTATATCTGATACCAATTTGTCACTGTGTGGGATCTATACCATCGTATCCCAATAATAATTGCACATTGCAGTTGGGGATAATTAGGTCAATAATTTATTTCTGTAGGGTACTTGCTGTACAATGGTTGAGGGACACTGTTGTAGTAAATAAGAGATCAAATGCCAAGGTACAGCTCTACACTACCCCCATTGAGGGTTGTGTGGCTAAAGATGGTGTCCACGACTAGTAGGAATATTCGTGATATAAAAATAGATGTGTATATATAATAAAATATAAAATTGTAAAATAGTGAACAAAATGTAACAATCGTTTATTTAAAATAAAATTGCAATTTAAAAATAAGAGAATATATGTAGAATAAAATCTCTCTCTCTCTATATATATATATATAAAATATATATATGATGATGTTTGAAGAAGTTGAGCTATAGGCGAGACTCTATAGTGAGGATAATCCAAGAGTGTTAACCTTAGAGAATCACTGATATAAAATTGGTATCCAATCTAATGGAATGTCCCATACAATGTCCTATAAGTAATGTCCCAAACAGAAATAAATATCCAAAAGATTATTTAGTGTCCAGAAGATTAATTGAGTGTCCAAAACTGAGTGTCCAAAGATAAATGTCCAAAAAGTATAAGTGGGTGGTAATCCAAATATATATATTATGTGTAAAAAAAACTCCAATTCAAGATAAAAAAGTGAAAAAATATATGAAAAATATGTGAAAAAAATTATATAAAAATATAAAAGTATAAAAGTATAAAAATATAAAAATGTAAAAATATATATGAGTTGTGATCAACAGCCCATGTGATAGAAAAAAGAATCAATATAATGGAGGTGTACACCTAAAAAGGTGCCCTAAAAATGTGTCCAAAAAATAGCCTAAAAGTGTCCTTGCAAATTGTGAATCCTTGTGATGAGAAAAAAATATATATAGAAAAATCCTTGCAAATGAAATGTTCAAAAAAATAGAATAATAGAATAGTTGTGGAAAGCTCAAAATTATTTCAAATGTGAATGTATAAGGTGCTGGGATGATGTTCCTCTTCTCAAAGGGTATATCAGTGTGTTGGGATATCCTCCTGTACCTATAAAAGTGTACAGAAAACGGACATAGTGCAATAAAATCACCATAAAAAAGCAATATTAGTATTCTACTCACCAGATATATTCTGAGCTGCAATACCAGTATATAGCCAACGTGTTTCGGTCCTCAGGGACCTTACTCAAGACTGGTAGCAGCTGTCTGGCTTCTACACCTTAAGTGTATTCAGGTAGCCAATAGGATGATTTGCAAATTTGCGCCCAAAATTTGTGCCCAAAATTCGTGCTAAAATAAGGCCACATTTCCAAGGTTATAATATTTCAGATCCCCCATCTCTAGTGTGCCTTAGTTTCTGAATTTTGCCTTAGTTTTTATTATGTTTACATAATCCTCCTTGTATGTCCGCTTTCCGGATGTTTATACCGGATGTATGTACCGACCGGAAGTGACGTGTATGTGCCGACCGGAAGTGACATGTGTCGTGCGTGTGCACTTCCTGTTTATCGTCCCATGTGTTTGACGGTAATAGGCATACTGTTTACATATGCCAGATAGCACAAGAGGGTATTGTGTAGATTGATAAGGCAAATGGTAATAAAGCCTGGTTGAATTAAAAAATGGGTAGAATGGAAATGTGGGTTAAATTTAAAATTTAAAATATAAATATTGAAATAAAAACGGAATTATCTATATAAAAATTCATTATATAAACATTGGTATTGGTGGCTCAGGATATCTGGTCAAATATTGATTAGTACAGATATACGGAAATACATATATCTGTCTCTAATTCATAAATTCAAGATTTGTACTTTAACAAATCTCTGTTTCTTTATATTAAAGTCTCTGTTTCTTTATATTAACATACTACATATTGTATACAAAAAATTATTATACAAAAATTATACAAAAAATTATACAAAAAATGTATACAAAAAATTACAGTTCTTAATAAACAAAGAATATAAAACCCATAAAATCTATTAAATGAGAGATCAGATTTATCTATATATACACCACAAATGTTTAAAATTTTCTTAACATTTTAAAACTTTTTACAACCATAATTCCCCTACTATGTATGAATGGAGGGGTAAAACTTAAACGTCTTAATATTTGTTTTTTCTCTGCCAATTTAGGAGTGTGCCAATAGGTTTGGGGATGGGTAATCAAGTTCCAAAAAACAATCCTTTATATTGAATTATATATTGTGAAAACCTTTTCTAAAAACCTTTCAGAACGTTAAAAACATTTTCAAAAAATTAAAAAAAAATTTTTTTAAAATGTTTTTAAGGTTCTGAAAGGTTTTTAGAAAAGGTTTTCACAATATATAATTCAATATAAAGGATTGTTTTTTGGAACTTGATTACCCATCCCCAAACCTATTGGCACACTCCTAAATTGGCAGAGAAAAAACAAATATTAAGACCTTTAAGTTTTACCCCTCCATTCATACATAGTAGGGGAATTATGGTTTTAAAAAGTTTTAAAATGTTAAGAAAATGTTAAACATTTGTGGTGTATATATAGATAAATCTGATCTCTCATTTAATAGATTTTATGGGTTTTATATTCTTTGTTTATTAAGAACTGTAATTTTTTGTAAAAATTTTTTGTATAATTTTTGTATACAATATGTAGTATGTTAATATAAAGAAACAGAGACTTTAATATAAAGAAACAGAGATTTGTTAAAGTACAAATCTTGAATTTATGAATTAGAGACAGATATATGTATTTCCGTACATATGTACTAATCAATATTTGACCAGATATCCTGAGCCACCAATACCAATGTTTATATAATGAATTTTTATATAGATAATTCCGTTTTTATTTCAATATTTATATTTTATATTTTAAATTTAACCCACATTTCCATTCTACCCATTTTTTAATTCAACCAGGCTTTATTACCATTTGCCTTATCAATCTACACAATACCCTCTTGTGCTATCTGGCATATGTAAACAGTATGCCTATTACCGCCAAACACATGGGACGATAAACAGGAAGTGCACACGCACGACACATGTCACTTCCGGTCGGCACATACACGTCACTTCCGGTCGGTACATACATCCGGTATAAACATCCGGAAAGCGGACATACAAGGAGGATTATGTAAACATAATAAAAACTAAGGCAAAATTCAGAAACTAAGGCACACTAGAGATGGGGGATCTGATATATTATAACCTTGGAAATGTGGCGTTATTTTAGCGCAAATTTTGGGCACATATTTGGGCGCAAATTTGCAAATCATCCTATTGGCTACCTGAATACACTTAAGGTGTAGAAGCCAGACAGCTGCTACCAGTCTTGAGAGAGGTCCCTGAGGACCGAAACGCGTTGGCTATATACTGGTATTGCAGCTCAGAATATATCTGGTGAGTAGAATACTAATATTGCTTTTTTATGGTGATTTTATTGCACTATGTCCGTTTTCTGTACACTTTTATAGGTACAGGAGGATATCCCAACACACTGATATACCCTTTGAGAAGAGGAACATCATCCCAGCACCTTATACATTCACATTTGAAATAATTTTGAGCTTTCCACAACTATTCTATTATTCTATTTTTTTGAACATTTCATTTGCAAGGATTTTTCTATATATATTTTTTTCTCATCACAAGGATTCACAATTTGCAAGGACACTTTTAGGCTATTTTTTGGACACATTTTTAGGGCACCTTTTTAGGTGTACACCTCCATTATATTGATTCTTTTTTCTATCACATGGGCTGTTGATCACAACTCATATATATTTTTATATTTTTTATATTTTTATATAATTTTTTTCACATATTTTTCATATATTTTTTCACTTTTTTATCTTGAATTGGAGTTTTTTCTTTACACATAATATATATATTTGGATTACCACCCACTTATACTTTTTGGACATTTATCTTTGGACACTCAGTTTTGGACACTCAATTAATCTTCTGGACACTAAATAATCTTTTGGATATTTATTTCTGTTTGGGACATTACTTATTGGACATTGTATGGGACATTCCATTAGATTGGATACCAATTTTATATCAGTGATTCTCTAAGGTTAACACTCTTGGATTATCCTCACTATAGAGTCTCGCCTATAGCTCAACTTCTTCAAACATCATCATATATATATTTTATATATATATATATATAGAGAGAGAGAGAGAGAGAGAGAGAGAGAGATTTTATTCTACATATATTCTCTTATTTTTAAATTGTAATTTTATTTTAAATAAACGATCGTTACATTTTGTTCACTATTTTACAATTTTATATTTTATTATATATACACATCTATTTTTATAGCACGAATATTCCTACTAGTCGTGGACACCATCTTTAGCCACACAACCCTCAATGGGGGTAGTGTAGCGCTGTACCTTGGCATTTTATCTCTTATTTACACATCGGAATCTGGTTGGGAGCCTTTATGAGGTATAGCTTGTATGGTATTTTTTTGTGGCGCTGAAAGATATACACTTGTCTGGACACTGTTGTAGGTCAGGATGGAAGGAAAGATTGAGCCCCTGTTTTACCAAAGCTACCTGGTTCATTATTTCTGCAGAGGACAATTGTTCTTAAAAGGACACAAAACTCATTTTCTTTCAAAAGATGGTGAGAGTTCACATTATTGAGCAGTGGTTTGTTAATTAGTATGTACTTGGCATCAGAGGTCTTTATCTTATGATTATTGCATTATTATTGCTATTCTCCCCTTCTTTAACAGCTTCACACAGTTTGGACGTTCCATGTTATCCAGGGGCGTAACTAGGACCCAAACGGCCCAGGTGCAAGAATCTAAGAAGGGCCCCATCCCCAAAAAAATGTAAATTAAAACTTTCATGTTTTAGATAGAGCATGCAATTTGAATCAAATTTCAAATTTACATCTATTATCTAATTTGATTTGTTCTCTTGGTATCCTTTATTGAAAAGGCTCAGCAGCAGTGCAGTGCTGGAACCTATGTGCTGATTGGCTGCTGTGTATATATGCCTATCGTCATTGACTCACCCAATGTGTTCATCAAGCTCACAGTAGTGCATTGCTGCTCCTTCAACAATGGATACAAAGAGAAAGAAGCAAATTGTATAATATAAGTATAGTTGTTTAAAATTGTATGCATCTGCACTCTCACTTCCACAGAGTCAGCGACCATTGTGTCAGATCCAAATATATATGTATGTGCTGCGTCTGTGCCAGGCTTTTAGAATTTAAAATAAATAATAATTTGATGTGACGGGGCGGGGCAGACACGGCAGCAGTGGTAGCAGAACAGCAGCATCAGCAGCCACCAGCTCGGCAAGTAAAATGTACTCATAAGCAATTCACTACTTGTCTAGCTGTGGCAACTGACTGCTGAAAGTTCTTTGTCTGCTGCTGTGCGATGCCTGTGACTTCTGAATCCTGGGGATGTGTGACAGGTACGGATGATCTTCGTGCAGCATTGTGCTATAGCCTGGCTGTGTGCGACTCTGATCTTAAAGCACAAGGCCTGTACTGGAAGATCAGAGTCACACACAGCCAGGCTTTAGTTCGAGTCTGAGTATGCTGCACCCGCCGAGAGCCAGCCCTGCCCAGTGCCCACACTTGCACTCCTCATCCAGGTGGCAGCCTTGCAAGGTGGGACTGGGGATCATGATGTAGCCATGCAAATGTGCCTGCAGCAGAGCAGCATCCCATGAAGAAAAAAAAAATTGGACATTTATTTGTGTGCTGAAGCTGTTGAGGCCCCCCTGAGGGACCTCCCGGTCACAGTTCCGCCCTTAATGCTATCCTAACAGTCTTGGGCTGTAATGCCGTCAGGACTGAAGGGGAGGAGGTGATTCTAGCAGCCTAGGCAGTCCCCCATGATCCAATCCCAGCCTAGAAATCACGTGATTGGATGACGGAGCGTATGATTTTATTTTTCCAGCGAGTGTTTACATAAGAACTTGGTTCTGATGTTAGACACTTGTTAACTGCATCTAAATGTTCATCTCGTTTAATTCCTTGTTTATTTACTCTGTTGGTCTCCTCATATACTGTGTTTATCAAGCATAACATTGTTTGCTATTTTGTTAGTACTTTTATTAGTAGTTTTATATTCCTGGAGCATTCAGGTTCTGTCCCATACATGTAGCACTTATTTAAGTGTATTTTCTATTAGCCAACTCCACCAGCTCATGCATGGATCTCCTTATGTATTATAACCAGTCTAATGCTGTGCTTGCCTTTTAAAAGAGTCTGTCCTCTTGCTGATTGTTCAGTACAGGGAATTTTTCTGATTTTACTCCTGGTTGTAAATAAATCTTTGCGTTCTACTGTGTCTATGATGTTGGCGGCCATGCCTTCTCTAAATAAGATCAAAAGAGTCTCTTATAAACAACTTTTATTCTGTTTTTTTTTTCTCAGTCCTGAATGTCTCAAGATCAGATCTGCTACACAGTTACTTGCAGACTTGTTCTTCCTCCTCAGATCCTCCTTCTGAGGGTGAAGTACTTTTTGACTTTAAGGATTCAGCTTCAGATCTATATATTGAATCCTCCTATGTTTAAGATTGAAAATCTTAGAACTCTTTTTAAAGAGATGTTTAAGTACCTTAAAGGGAGAGTCTACTTGAAACATTTTATTGTTTAAAAATATAGATAATCCCTTTATTACCCATTCTCCAGTTTTGCATAACCAACACTGTGATAATAATACACTTATTACCTCTGTGATTACCTGTATCTAAGCCTCTGCAGACTGCCCCCTTATCTTAGTGCTTTTGACAGACTTGCATTTAAGTCAACCAGTGCTGACTTAAAGAATTCCACAGGAATGAGCACAATGTTATCTATATGACATACATGAACTAGCACTGTCTAACTGTGAGAAATTCACTGAGATAAGAGGCAGTCTTCAACGGTTTAGAAATTGGTTTGAGCCTACCTAGGTTTAGCTTTCAAAAAAGAATACCAAGAGAAAAAAAGCAAATTTGATTATAAAAGTAAATTAGAAAGTTGTTTAAAATTGCCTGCCCTATCTGAATCATGAAAGTTTAATTTTGACTAGACTGTCCCTTTAAGGGTACAGGATTCTATACCTTTTGGAAGATAAATCCTTTAAAGCAATTTGATTTGATTCTCAAACGGTCTCTTAAAACCTCAAGGTTTTTTCCTGGTTCTGGTGGTGACATCTGAAATCATATCCTTGGAATCTCCAGGTCTGGTCTTCCTTTTAATACAACTCTCCTGCTTTGGAAAACATATTTCCTTTATCTAAGGCTAGTGTGGAGATTTGGGAAACAATTCCAAAGGTAGATGGTGATATTTTTACTTTTGCTTTGAGGACTTCTTTCTCTTCAGAAGACAGTACTTCTTTTAAATTCCCTGTGGACAGGAAATTAGAGTCTTTCCTCAGAAAGGTCTTCCTTCAAGCGGGTTATTTGTTTAATCCACCTATTAATATAGCTTGTGTGGCAGTGCTTGAAGCTTGTTCTGTCAGCAAATGTTTTTAACTGAGATAATGTTGACAAGAAAATTAAGTCATTTTTGAAAAGGAGAGCCTTGTGGCTTATATCTTAGTCAGCTGAGATGGTTTCAAAATGTAGGCTCCTTTCTCTTCCTTTTAAAGTAAAGATTTTATATGGGCCTGATAATATAGATTCTATAATTTCCATGATAACTGGAGGTAAAGAAGGTTTTCTTCAAGACATTGAAATCTTTGTTCCGTTTGTCAATCTAGGAGCCAAACATCCTCCTCTTCTGGTAAATTGTATGAGTTGCAAAAGGAGGAGAGGTTGCACCTCAAAAATGAAAGAATGCATTTTACCCAATTAAAGTAATTATTTTAGTGTTAATTTCATTCATGCTTCATTCATTTAATCTTTAATAGAAATTAAATCAATTAAACAAACATACATACAAGATTAAAATTACTTAAGTTGAACATATGCCAGTGGCTAAAGTGAGACTGTCTATTTCCTAAGCAGCTAAACTCCTTCTATAGCGTGAGTTATATTATTTTTATCCTTCCCTGTGTTAATCAATGTTCTGGCAGTGCAGCGGTTAAAATTAGCCAAAAGAAGAATATTTAGGGTATATAATTCCCGATAAATGCATGGGAGCTGAGTCGCTAACGTTTCCAAGTATCAAACTGAGCCTCTGGTTAATTATCATGGGTTACAGTTACAACAAGCACATTAATAATTGAGAGACACAGCTTTCTGGAAAGTCCCCTGACGCACATTTCACATAACACTTCTTCAGAGGGGGTATGCGTCGGTTAAGAATTTGTTTATTTACAGATTTACTGATTCCTCCTCTTGTTTCTGATTGGTGAGGTCAGAATTTTGATGGGTTACTATGGCATTCACTCAACTGATAATGTCCAATCATTGTAAGTTGACGTTTTTGATCATGTGATTTCATGTTTCAGCAATCCAATTTGACTACTACTTCCTAGTACAATCTCATTGGCTGATAATTGTATGGATCAGATATGTCACAAAGTATCATTTGAAATAAGGTAAACAATGTTTTAGCTTAGAGTAGATACTGTCTGCAGGGCCGCCACTAGAAATTTTGGGGCCCCTGACTTAACCATTGATCAGGGCACCCCCCCCTCCTTTGACCAAGTGACTAAAACGTATATGCACTTTATTCTTAAGTGTCTATTTAAACTTGTAAATGTTGTAAATGTAGTAACATACAGACACACTCATACACTGAAACACACACTCTCACAGAAGGATTCACATATAGACACTCTAGCAGACATGCAAAGAAACACACTCAGACACACTCATACACTGAAACACTCACACATAAGGATTCACATATAGACACTCTAGCAGACACGCAAAGAAACACACTCGGACACAGACACCCAAACAGACACTCAGCACTTGTTTACATTGACCTGACAAGTAATGAGGTAAACTACAGTTTTGTAAAAATAGGAAATTTAGAAAACAAAATATGGAGTTCTGATTATCTTTTTGTAAAGGAAGATGCCAACTAAATGATGACTTCAGCATGCAGTGGCTGAAAGGAAGGGCCCTGAACTGCCTAAACAATAATTTAAAGGTTAAATGGTAGATTGGTGATTTCCGGAAAGGTCTCATTAGTCTCAAAGTCTGTAGAAAGATGTGAATAATCAGTAGTAAGGTAAAAATGTCCTAAAGAAACAGTCAATGGACACACACAAACTCAAACTTGCACATACACCCAAGGAAACACAGACAGAGACAGCCTTAGAAAACACACAAAGACATAAACACACACACAAACACAGAGACACCCACAGAAAACAAAGACATACACACACAGAGAGACAACCACATAAAACACAGAAAGACATACATACACACACCCTCACTGAGACATCCACAGAAAACACACAGACATACACACACCCTCACAGAGACACCCACAGAAAACACACACCCTCACAGAGACATCCACAGAAAACACAGACATACATACACACACACACACTCACAGAGACATCCACAGAAAACAGACATACACAACCACCCTCACAGAGGCATCCAGAGAAAATACACATACAAATATACACACACCCTCACAGAGACACCCATAGAAAAAGCTCAAAGATATATGCACACACCCTCACAGACATCCACAGAAAATGCACAAAGACATACACACCCACCCTCACATAGAGACCCACAGAAAAAAAATACATACACACTTATAGAGACACAAACCAAAGCACAAAGAAATAAACAGACACCCACAGAAACACTCACAGGAGGAAACATGTATGCACCTTGCATCCCCTAAATCAACAGTGTGTGACATGCATGATAAAAAAATTGCAGACATTAAGAGGTCACTTTTTAAAGAATCATATTTGTAAATGTGCAAACAAAAATAATTATGTGAATTCAAAATTGTTCATTATTGATCTGGGTAGATGGCTAGATGAAGAAAAGTACTTTTAAAAGGTTGACATATGTTTGTTTGATTTTTCCCCATTTTCCCCAACCAAGAGCACCACTTCAAATATAGTGTACAAATGTTCCCATCTATTAACTGTACTTATGGATTTTGAAAATGCTGTACTCTATATGGTCTTGGTGGAACCATAAGCTGTGGTACTCATACCATTAGATCTGGTTAAATGCAGGATTTAGGCTTGTTGGTATGTATTTCAAAATTAAGTCAGCTGTAGAGTAAACTGAACAGTTTTAAGTTAACTTGTCTCATTTCAAACACTGAGCAATATTAGTCTGAGAGTATAACATGTTATGCAGATGTAAAAATCTTAGATAAAATGCCTCCTTGCATCTGGAAAGTCCTTGCATAAATATATATATAAAATAAAAAGTGCATATCTGCCATAAGGGCTCCTACCATTTGTGTATTGAGGAGGAAACATTTCTGCATGGTTTTAAATATAGAATTTCTACAGCATTGTCAAATAATCATAAATACACTGCTGCTAAAAAAAAATGTGTTTTTATGGACCCCTGGCCCCACCATACAACTACTGCCACACTGAAGTTACAATGCAAAATTGCACAAAGAAATAAAAAACATTTGCTAAGTAAGTCATACCTCCTCTGCAAATGAAAGTGATCTGCCGTCTGACTCAGGCACATACTGTACAAACAAAGTGCCAAGTCTGTATCACACTGTGCATAGTGCACACTCATAAATCCTCTCAAATGCTAATACTTTACTCCTTGTAATAACATTTCCCATGCTCAATTATCACTCTGCTGTAGTACCCACTGGTGGCTACCAAAAATTATTTTTTTTTTTTTTTTTTTAGTTCTTGACTCATGGGCCCCCCTGGCCCATTGGGCCCCTGACAGGAGTCACCCCTGTCACCCCCTGATGGCGGCCCTGACTATCTGCATTTTATGTGTAATTCTTGTTATTAATCTGACAGTTAGCGCCAAGTAAGTATGTTAGGATCCGATTAGTATATTTAAAGTTACTTTAAGTAGTGCTGGATTGCGATTAATAGGGTTATTTGAATGTTATCCAAATTTTGTTTTAACTGACTTCACTTCCTTATATTTATAGTGTCTTCACCAATTCTGACTTGTTACATTTGTAATAGAATTGGTTTATATTGCTCAGATGAATTAATGTGCTGTTATGTTACTTTGTTTTTATATCTTCATTACGCTCATGATATTTGACTGTTATGATATATTTAAATTGGATAGCTTCAGCTATTGATGTTATATATATTACCATAGCTACGGTATTAGGGGTGATTAGGATTGTGCAATTGAAGAAAAAGACATTAATTTCAGTACTTCTAAAATGCAATTATTAATTGCATTGTGCAGCTTATACTGTGAAGCATGAATTTAACAATAGTGATACGAATGGTGATAAAAAAAAATAATTATTGTCAATTTGTAATTCTTATAATATTGGTATTTTAGCATGAGTGTCCAAAAATATTCATTAATTCTTTATTGAACAAAAATACTATATGTGAAAAAATGTGTACATGGAAAATGTGCTAATGGTGCAAACTGATGTGCATATATAAATAAAAAGAATAAAATATGGTTAGATAGCTGAATGGTTATCCTTGGATTTTCTGAATCAGTTTGACTTTGATTTCATTCTTATAAATATACAGAATAGTTGTTATTGTCATTAAGGCCATGTGGCTTGACTGCACGTAGAACATATATTCATTTGCATTCTGCTTGGAGGAGTAATTTTTCAAGATTACCTCCTCTTATGCCTACATTAATTCTTTGAATTACTGAGTATTTCAGTTGTTTTGGTGAGCTGTGATGATACCGTTGGAAATGTTTAGCGGCCGTGGTAATGTTTTTGCCATTTCTTTCCAAAGAGTTTATAAATGGAGATATCATACGTCCCAAGGTCGTATAAATAATAGACATCTAATCAGAGAGGAAAGCAGTAAAAGTGAATCATAATTTTCAGATGAGTCTCTTAATATCAATAACAGTACAACACAAGAGACAGATACATATCAGCACACTAATGTTCCCACAACCTCTACTCAGACCAGTATAATTTTTTTTTTTTTGCGTAAGGCCAAAGAATTTAAACAGGAATAGGACTCAGAACTCCAACAGCTATGCCTACCAACCCAACACCTCAGACCTCCTTACAACTAGCCAACACCACCAGGAGGAACAAACGCAAACAAACAGGGCCTGCCAGACAATCAACTAGAAAGAGGGAATTAAGTCCTTTCTCCAAGATTAGGGTAAAAAACTAAGAATAATTCATCTAACATCACATATATTAGATCAAGAACATGAAAAAGTGTTATCTAAAGGATTAACCTTCTGTCCTACCAATACTCTTAATAAATTTGAAATAACAGAAGATGCAATTCTATACTGTAGGAAGTTGCTCCTTAAAAAGTGTACTCAAATAGAGAAGATAATATATGGACTGAAGAGGATCAGTTTTGGATGAATTAGACAATGAAAACATTCCAAGTGATAATTCACTTTGTACTGTTAAACCATCTTTATGGAAAACCAACATCAAACCCTAATCAACTTAAACTCCCCTTTTATCTATCTCACCAGAGGTACAAACATTTTGCAATGTGGTATGCAATCAAATTGACAAACTACCAGTACAGAAAGGCCAATCGAATCTAACAATCACAGAGAGAGGGGAGAGAGCACTAAAAGATATTCAACAATGGACAGATACAATCATTAAGCCGTCAGACAAGGGCAGCAATATAGTACTGTGGCCAAAAGATAAATATGTAAATGTAGTATTAAAACAACTAAACAACCCAGATTGTTATAAAAAGCTGATCTTCCATCCACATACATCATACACAGAACAATACAATAAATATACTATAATATATATAATAACAAATGCATGGCAGAATAATGTAATAACTAAAACTGAAAAGCAATTTCTAACACAAACTAATCCAAAAATGGCCACAGAAGATACATAAGAATCTAACTGATCCACCCGGTAGACCCATAGTGTCTGGGAATGAAAATCTTACCAAAGCAGCAAGCAAATACATAGATCTCAGACTGAGATGGTATCTAACAAGCCTACATCTTAAATTCGTGACACCATGGAAATCCTACAAGTACTAAGGAATTTACAAATATCAGACACTACATGGTTGGTAACCATGGATGTAGAGTCACTGTATGTCAGCATTCAACATCAGGATGGCATTGAAGCAGTGCGGTACTTCTTATCCACAAACACTAGTAACAACCAATATCATAATTCCTTTATCATCCAACTGTTGAAGTTTGTACTAACCCATAACATATTCACTTTTAAAGACCAATATTACCTCCAAATCCAAGGAATGGCAATGGGCACAGCATGTGTGCCAACATATGATAATCTGTTCCTTGGACTGTGGGAAGCCAAAAATGTATTCAGATCAGGCATGGAAACATTCACAGATCTGATAACGTTATGGGTTAGGTACATTGATGATGTCCTATTCATATGGGAAGACACGAACGAAAATTTGGATACCTTTTATTCAAATGCTTAATAAGAATGTTAAAATGTTCAAACTAACATAACATATGCTGATTTAAGATCTATTGATTTTCTTGATCTAACAATCGCAAAAGACCAGGCAGGTATGATCAGTACTAATATGTATCGCAAACCAACGGCGACCAATACATTATTACATAGTACAAGTGATCACCAGCAGAGCACTATAAAGGCCATACCATATGGACAATTTTTAAGACTAAGATGAAATTGCTCCAGTAATCAAATTTACTTACAAGAAAGCCATGCATTGATGGAAAGACTAGTCCAAAGAGGCTACAGTAAAAGGATGGTCAAGAGATCAAAAATAAAAGCCCTACAAGAAAAGTACCCCAGATTGATAATTACGTTACAACCCTCAAATGTATCAGATAACCAGAATAATTAATGAAAATTGGCATATCTTAGAAAGTGTCCCTATCCTGGCCTCTAAAATCGGTAATAGGATGATTGATGGTAGGTTACAAAAGACTGAGATATTTAAAGGACCAGCTAGTACAGAGCCACTATGTCCACACCTCTAAAAAAGCCGACATATTCATGTGGTTCTTGCTTGGCATGTCAATATGCAAATAAAATAAGGCAATTTTCTGACAAAACAGGCATAAAACACAAACTGAACCAGCACTACGCTTGTAGATCCTCAGGGGTCATATATATATATATATATATATATATATACACACACATATACACACTGAATTGTACATGCCCCAAAGTTAATGTGGGCATGACGACAAGGGAAGCACGAACAAAAATTTTGGAACATGCCGATAACATCAAAAATGCAGCAAAAGACGAAGGAAATGGCAAAAAAATATCACTGTCGCTAAACATTTCCAACGTTCTCATCACAGCTCACTCAAACAACTGAAATACTCAGAAATTCAAAGTATTAATGTAGGCATAAGAGGAGGTAATCTTGAAAAAATACTCCTCCAAGCAGAATGCAAATGGATATATCTTCTAAACGCAGTCAAGCCACATGGCCTTAATGACAATAACAACTATTCTGTATATTTATATGAATGATATCAAAATCAAACTGATTCAGAAAATCCAAGGATAACCAGCTATCTAACCATATTTTATTCTTTTTATTTATATATGCACATCAGTTTGCACCAATAGCACATTTTCCTTGTACACATTTTTTTTCACATATAGTATTTTCGTTTAATAAAGAATTAATGAATATTTTTGGACACTCATGCTAAAATACCAATATTATAAGAACTACACATTGACAATAATGAATATTTGATCACCATTCGTATTATTTAATATCACTATTGTTAAATTCATGCTTCACAGTATAAACTGCACAAAGCGATTAATAATTGGATTTTAGAAGTAATGAAATCAATGTCTTTTTCTTCAATTGCACAATCCTAATCACCCCTAATATTGTACCTATGGTAATATATATCTTATCAATAGCTAAAAAAAATTCATTATTGTCAATTTGTAATTCTTATAATATTGGTATTTTACCATGAGTGTCCAAAAATATTCATTAATTCTTTATTGAACAAAAATACTATATGTGAAAAAATGTGTACATGGAAAATGTGCTAATGGTGCAAACTGATGTGCATATATAAATAAAAAGAATAAAATATGGTTAGATAGCTGAATGGTTATCCTTGGATTTTCTGAATCAGTTTGACTTTGATTTCATTCTTATAAATATACAGAATAGTTGTTATTGTCATTAAGGCCATGTGGCTTGACTGCACGTAGAACATATATTCATTTGCATTCTGCTTGGAGGAGTAATTTTTCAAGATTACCTCCTCTTATGCCTACATTAATTCTTTGAATTACTGAGTATTTCAGTTGTTTTGGTGAGCTGTGATGATACCGTTGGAAATGTTTAGCGGCCGTGGTAATGTTTTTGCCATTTCTTTCCAAAGAGTTTATAAATGGAGATATCATACGTCCCAAGGTCGTATAAATAATAGACATCTAATCAGAGAGGAAAGCAGTAAAAGTGAATCATAATTTTCAGATGAGTCTCTTAATATCAATAACAGTACAACACAAGAGACAGATACATATCAGCACACTAATGTTCCCACAACCTCTACTCAGACCAGTATAATTTTTTTTTTTTTGCGTAAGGCCAAAGAATTTAAACAGGAATAGGACTCAGAACTCCAACAGCTATGCCTACCAACCCAACACCTCAGACCTCCTTACAACTAGCCAACACCACCAGGAGGAACAAACGCAAACAAACAGGGCCTGCCAGACAATCAACTAGAAAGAGGGAATTAAGTCCTTTCTCCAAGATTAGGGTAAAAAACTAAGAATAATTCATCTAACATCACATATATTAGATCAAGAACATGAAAAAGTGTTATCTAAAGGATTAACCTTCTGTTCTACCAATACTCTTAATAAATTTGAAATAACAGAAGATGCAATTCTATACTGTAGGAAGTTGCTCTTTAAAAAGTGTACTCAAATAGAGAAGATAATATATGGACTGAAGAGGATCAGTTTTGGATGAATTAGACAATGAAAACATTCCAAGTGATAATTCACTTTGTACTGTTAAACCATCTTTATGGAAAACCAACATCAAACCCTAATCAACTTAAACTCCCCTTTTATCTATCTCACCAGAGGTACAAACATTTTGCAATGTGGTATGCAATCAAATTGACAAACTACCAGTACAGAAAGGCCAATCGAATCTAACAATCACAGAGAGAGGGGAGAGAGCACTAAAAGATATTCAACAATGGACAGATACAATCATTAAGCCGTCAGACAAGGGCAGCAATATAGTACTGTGGCCAAAAGATAAATATGTAAATGTAGTATTAAAACAACTAAACAACCCAGATTGTTATAAAAAGCTGATCTTCCATCCACATACATCATACACAGAACAATACAATAAATATACTATAATATATATAATAACAAATGCATGGCAGAATAATGTAATAACTAAAACTGAAAAGCAATTTCTAACACAAACTAATCCAAAAATGGCCACAGAAGATACATAAGAATCTAACTGATCCACCCGGTAGACCCATAGTGTCTGGGAATGAAAATCTTACCAAAGCAGCAAGCAAATACATAGATCTCAGACTGAGATGGTATCTAACAAGCCTACATCTTAAATTCGTGACACCATGGAAATCCTACAAGTACCAAGGAATTTACAAATATCAGACACTACATGGTTGGTAACCATGGATGTAGAGTCACTGTATGTCAGCATTCAACATCAGGATGGCATTGAAGCAGTGCAGTACTTCTTATCCACAAACACTAGTAACACATAATTCCTTTATCATCCAACTGTTGAAGTTTGTACTAACCCATAACATATTCACTTTTAAAGACCAATATTACCTCCAAATCCAAGGAATGGCAATGGGCACAGCATGTGTGCCAACATATGATAATCTGTTCCTTGGACTGTGGGAAGCCAAAAATGTATTCAGATCAGGTATGGAAACATTCACAGATCTGATAACGTTATGGGTTAGGTACATTGATGATGTCCTATTCATATGGGAAGACACGAACGAAAAAGTTGGATACCTTTTATTCAAATGCTTAATAAGAATGTTAAAATGTTCAAACTAACATAACATATGCTGATTTAAGATCTATTGATTTTCTTGATCTAACAATCGCAAAAGACCAGGCAGGTATGATCAGTACTAATATGTATCGCAAACCAACGGCGACCAATACATTATTACATAGTACAAGTGATCACCAGCAGAGCACTATAAAGGCCATACCATATGGACAATTTTTAAGACTAAGATGAAATTGCTCCAGTAATCAAATTTACTTACAAGAAAGCCATGCATTGATGGAAAGACTAGTCCAAAGAGGCTACAGTAAAAGGATGGTCAAGAGATCAAAAATAAAAGCCCTACAAGAAAAGTACCCCAGATTGATAACTACGTTACAACCCTCAAATGTATCAGATAACCAGAATAATTAATGAAAATTGGCATATCTTAGAAAGTGTCCCTATCCTGGCCTCTAAAATCGGTAATAGGATGATTGATGGTAGGTTACAAAAGACTGAGATATTTAAAGGACCAGCTAGTACAGAGCCACTATGTTCACACCTCTAAAAAAGCCGACATATTCATGTGGTACTTGCTTGGCATGTCAATATGCAAATAAAATAAGGCAATTTTCTGACAAAACAGGCATAAAACACAAACTGAACCAGCACTACGCTTGTAGATCCTCAGGGGTCATATATATATATATATATATATATATATATATATATATACACACACATATACACACTGAATTGTACATGCCCCAAAGTTAACGTGGGCATGACGACAAGGGAAGCACGAACAAAAATTTTGGAACATGCCGATAACATCAAAAATGCAGCAAAAGACGAAGGAAATGGCAAAAAAATATCACTGTCGCTAAACATTTCCAACGTTCTCATCACAGCTCACTCAAACAACTGAAATACTCAGCAATTCAAAGTATTAATGTAGGCATAAGAGGAGGTAATCTTGAAAAAATACTCCTCCAAGCAGAATGCAAATGGATATATCTTCTAAACGCAGTCAAGCCACATGGCCTTAATGACAATAACAACTATTCTGTATATTTATATGAATGATATCAAAATCAAACTGATTCAGAAAATCCAAGGATAACCAGCTATCTAACCATATTTTATTATTTTTATTTATATATGCACATCAGTTTGCACCAATAGCACATTTTCCTTGTACACATTTTTTTTCACATATAGTATTTTCGTTTAATAAAGAATTAATGAATATTTTTGGACACTCATGCTAAAATACCAATATTATAAGAACTACACATTGACAATAATGAATATTTGATCACCATTCGTATTATTTAATATCACTATTGTTAAATTCATGCTTCACAGTATAAACTGCACAAAGCGATTAATAATTGGATTTTAGAAGTAATGAAATCAATGTCTTTTTCTTCAATTGCACAATCCTAATCACCCCTAATATTGTACCTATGGTAATATATATCTTATCAATAGCTGAAGCTATCCAATATCAATATATCATAACAGTCAAATATCATGAGCATAATGAGATATAAATACAAAGTAACATAACAGCACATTAATTCATCTGAGCAATATATACCAATTCTATTACAAATGTAACGAGTCAGAAAATCTGGATAACATTCCAATAACCTTCTTACTCGCAGTCCAGCACTACTTTAAAGTAACTTTAAATATACTAATCGGATCCTAATATACTTACTTAGCTCTAACTGTCAGATTAATAACAAGAAATTACACATAAGATGCAGACAGTATTTACGCTACGCTAAATAATTGTAAGGATCAGATATGTCACAAATTATCATCTGAAATAAGATAAACAATGATCAGCCAATGAGATCGTACTAGGAAGTAGTAGTCAAATTGGATTGCTGAAACACAAAATCACATGATCAAAAACGTCAACTTACGATCGGACATTATCAGTTGAATGAACGCCGTAGTAATCAATCAAAATTCTAACCTTGCCAATCAAAAACAAGAGGATCAGTAAACCTGTAAATAGATTCTAAACTGACACGTACCCCCTCTGAAGAAGCGTTATGTGAAAACCGCATCAGGGGACTTTCCAGAGAGCCGTGTTTTTTTAATGTGCTTGTTGTAACTGTAATCCTTGATCACTTACCAGAGGCTCTGTTTGATACTTGGAAACGTTAGCGACTCAGCTCCCATGCATGTAGCAGGATTTATCTACCCTAAAGATTCTTGTTTTGGTTCATTTTTAACTGCTACACTGCCAGAACATTGATTAACAGTGGGAAAGATAAAAATAATACAACTCCCGCTATAGAAGGAGTTTAGCTGCTTAGGAAATAGACAGTCTCACTTTAGCCACTGGCATATTTATTTAACTAATTTTTCAAACTGTTCAACTTAAGTGATATATTTTATGTATGTTGGTTTAATTGATTTAATTTCTATTAAAGATGAGATGAATGAAGTATGAATGAAACTAACACTAATATAATTATTTAAATTGGGTAAAAGGCATTCTTTCATTTTTGAGGTGCAATCTCTCCTTCTTTTGCAACTTATAAATTTACAGTGAGTACTCCACTTTTGTCTTTACCCACTAAGGGTGCTAGGATATGAATTACATTGATAAATAAGTATAAGCCAGCACCATTAGTGATCAATATATACGTAATATTCCCTTATCTTTCTCCACATTAAATCCTCCTTCTCTTCTCAGAAACAAATTTTCCCCAGATTTTCTTGGTAATCTCCTCTTCTGGTAAAAAGGCTAAAAAATCCTTCTTTCTCTTCAAAATCAGCATGAAGGTGCGACTCCCGATTCAGATTGGATTCTGGTAGGGGACATAGGATTCGTTATTTTTTTTACAATACTGTTTTGTTATTCTTTTATTTTTCCTAGGTTTTTTTATTTTTTTTGTTTCCCCCCCCCCTCCCTCTCCCTGCATGCCCCCCTCTCTGAGCCCCACTTTAACATATGAAGACTGAAGGGTCAATTTATAATTTTATCCTGGAATATCGGGGGAATTACCTCTCCAGTTAAACGCAAACAAATTATATCCCAACTAGGCAAACAATCCCCCGATATTGTTCTGTTGCAGGAAACCCATCTGAAGGAGAAATGGCTTCTAAAGTTAAAATCACGATGGGTTAGAGAAGTCGTTGGTACTCCATGCTTAAAACGTAGGGGAGGCTATTCTATTTTATAAAAAAATTAGAATATCAAATCATCAGAATTGATTATGACCCCAATAGTAGATATATCATAGCACATATTTTGATTGAAGGCGTGGAATATATTATAGCTAATGTTTATGGTGCCGAATAAATTTTCCCTGGAATTTTGGGATAAGATGAAAATTAAGTTTATACCCCCACTGCAGTGCTAGATTAATATTGGGAGGAGATTTTAACATGACCCTTTCTCCTAAAATTGATTATTTTATAAAAAGGGGCAAGATAACAGAGAAGCCAAATATTTTAAAAAATTTGTACTGCACTCAAACTTAGTGATGTATGGCGGATTAAATTTCCAGATGTATCGGCTTTTTCATGTGAGTCTAAATCCCAGCATACATTCTCTAGAATAGACTACATTTTAATTTCAGAACAACTTTTATTATTAGACTCCAGTCCTAAGATTAATGATATTGTGGTTTCTGACCACGCTATAATCTCACTTACTTTGTTCCCAATAAAACAAATTAATAAACATAATATAAGCTTTTGTTTTCCACACTTTTTGATGAAAAACAAGAAATGTATTAATTGATTAAGAAACCAATGGCAGGATTACTTCGTAACTATCAATACTTTAATAAACAGAACATTTTTTGGGAAGCATTTAAAGCGGTATTGAGAGGACAAATTAAGGCTTTTATGTGTAACTGGAAACGTAAACGGTTAATGAAAGAAACGCAACTATCTAACTGTGTTAAAAATGCCTTTAGTCGATATGAGGCTTTCCCTATACAGTTTAACTGGCTTCAATATTCACAGGCAAGAATGGCAAGAGATATATTCATTAAACAACAATGTCTAGAGGAAGAGACTAAACTTAGTAACCACTTTAAAGGGCATTATGGCAGCACAGCCAAATATCTGGCCCAGATAGTTAACAAATAGGGAAAGTAGAAACGTTATTCCAGCTATAAAAGATAGTACAACGAGATTTACCGATAATAAGAATATTAGTGAAGTTTTTTTTAATTACTACTCTAATCTATATTCTAAGCAAAACATAAATACAACTAAGAAGGAACATTTTTGGGCCAAGACTACCCTCCCCTGTATCTTGGCCTCAGACTTATATAGGAATGAATTTTAAATTTATAAAAATTCAAACTATCATGCAATTTTTCTCATACATTTTAACATGGTAACTCTGTAAGATTGAATACCATAATTATGGTGATTAGATTGTTAATTTTGAAAAATTGGAAAAACCCCTATTCGCTCAGTTTCTCATGTTTCCGTAATACACTCTTACAACAAATAGCTTTTGAGGCATACAATATAGACTCTGACTGTAAAATGAAGGTCATAGAGTTCCGGAGAAAGTGGGGTTCTATGATTAAACTATTTCCACCAACAATACAGATGCAGACCCTGGCCCTTTTATTCCACACAAATTTCAAGATTTTATTAACATTGACGTCTAAATAAACTTTTTATTTGGACCGAGGTCAGATTGGTAAAGAGGCGAGACAGGGTTTTGTGAGTCAGGGAGAGGGATTTTTTTGTTTGTTTTGTTTTGATGTTTTTTATATTATGTTAAACCACTCCAATGTGTACATCTCTTTATTCATTAACATGCAGAGTTAGCAGCCTGTCTTCTTTGTTTTGTATTTAGTCGTAAGATATAACACTTGATTTATGTAAGAGTACTTATTCCTTCCTTAAAAGGGCGAATATGTTGCTATTTATACTACTTTTATATGTTATATCTTTGTGGTATCAATACAATGTGTATATTGCTTTATTTATTAGCTAGCCGAGCTTTCAGTATGTCTCCTCTGTTCTGTATTTAGACTTGTTGATACAATGCATTTCTTACAAAGGATTATTCATTTCTCCTTTTTTTTTTTTTTTTTTTTTTAAATTGCGAATGCGATGTTATTAGATTATTAGTCAATCTATATAATCAATGCCGTATTTGTTAAAACAAAGCTGTATCTTGAATCTAATGATGTACACTATGAAGTAATAAAGAAAAAAAAAAAAAGGATCAGATATGTCACAAATTATCATCTGAAATAAGATAAACAAAGATCAGCCAATGAGATTGTACTAGGAAGTAGTAGTCAAATTGGATTGCTGAAACACAAAATCACATGATCAAAAACGCCAACTTACGATTGGACATTATCAGTTGAGTGAACGCCATAGTAATCAATCAAAATTCTGACCTCACCAATCAGAAACAAGAGGATCCGTAAACCTGTAAATAAACGGATTCTAAAATGACACGTACCCCCTCTGAAGAAGCTTTATGTGAAAACGCAACAGGGCACTTTCCAGAGAGCCGTGTCTCTTGTTTTTTTAATGTGCTTGTTGTAACAGTAATCCTTGATCACTTACCAGAGGCTCTGTTTGATACTTGGAAACATTAGCGACTCAGCTCCCATGCATGTAGCAGGATTTATCTACCCTAAAGATTCTTCTTTTGGTTAATACAACTCCCGCTATAGAAGGAGTTTAGCTGCTTAGGAAATAGACAGTCTCACTTTAGCCACTTTCATATTTATTTAACTAAATTTTCAAACTGTCCAACTTCAGTGATACCTTTTTATTTAGTTTCAGTGATACCATTAGTTGGTTTAATTGATTTAATTTCTATTAAAGATTAAATGAATGAAGCATGAATGAAACTAACACTAATATTATTTAAATTGTGTAAAAGGCATTCTTTCATTTTTGAGGTGCAAACTCTTCTTCTTTTGCTACTCATTGATAAATAAGTATAAGCCAGCACCATTAGTGATCACTATATAAGTGATATTCCCTTATATTTCTCCACATTAAATCCTCATTCTCTTCTCAGAAACAAATTTTCCCCGATTTTCTTGGTAATCTCCTCTTCTGGTAAAAAGTCTAAAAAATCCTCTTCAAATTTCTTCAAATTCTCTTCAAAATCAGCATGAAGGTGCGACTCCCGATTCAGATTGGATTCTGGGGATAGATTACACCCTTTCGGAAAGCCTGGTCTCGATTGGTGCAAGATCCTTGGCTACTAAAAATGGGTATCGAATCTGTTTCAGCTCAAGGGCTTTTTAGCGGAAGGTTTCTTCTGTCCATCATTACAAAAAAAACATGTGAAGGCTCAAGCCTTTTTTCTTTGTGATTAGGATCTAGAGCTCATGGGGTTAGTAGTTCCATTTCCTATTCCAGAAAAAAAAAACTTTTTTCCCCTCAAATCTGTTCATAATTTCCCAAAAAGTGGAAACTTTCAAGTCAATTCTGGGTTTAAAGACTCCATACAAATTTCTAAGGGTTCCTGTCTTCAAAATGGAAACCATTTGAACTATTTCCCCCTTATCCAACAAGTGCAATTAATGCCATCAATCAATTTGAAAGATGCTTACCATCATATATCTATTTTCAAGGGTCATCGTCAGTTCCTTCTTATTCTTTTCAAGTATAATTGTTATTGAGTCCTTAAAGGGACACTGAACCCAATTTTTTTTTCTTTTATGATTCAGATAGAGCATGCAATTTTAAGTAACTTTCTAATTTACTCCTATTATCACATTTTCTTCATTCATATCTTTATTTGAAAAGCAAGAATGTATGTTTAGATGCCTGCCCATTTTTGGTGAACAACCTGGGTTGTTCTTGCTGATTGGTGGATACATTTAACCGACAATAAAAAGTGCTGTTCAGAGTCCTGAACCAAAATTGATTGGTTTCTTAGCTTAGATGCCTTCTTTTTTAAACAAAGATAACAAGAGAACGAAGAAAAATTGATAATAGGAGTAAATTAGAAAGTTGCTTAAAATTGCATGCTCTTTCTGAATCACAGAAGAAATTGGGTTCAGTGTCCCTTTAATATTAATACAAATGAAACAGGTATATAATCGTAAGACACATTTAGGTGCTTCTGTTCATGTTACATAGTATTGCAGAGTTAAGTAAGAAAATGTCTTACAAGTGTCCCATTTCCTCTTTTTGAAGGGGTATTGCTGGGATAGAGGAAAAGAGCATCAGTCAAAAGGTTAATGCCTCAGTTTTCTTATTTAACATATGTGACTATGGGCATGATAGTCCATGTCGTTTTTTTTACAGACCATGGTCATGGTTTGTATCAAGTCCTCATGTCGAACAGTTCAAAAGTTTGAGATTTAACTTGGTGGAACATATAATCTTGAGAGCTTTGGTTACATAGCTCTTCTAACTTTTTTGATTGATCAAGTACAAGAGCAATATACAGGTATGATTTAAAGTATCCTTATTTCCAGGGAGTAAGGGTTGGAGGGCAAATGAGAGAGAGAAAGAGAAGAGAAAAAAAAGAGGAGCGGGTCAGATTCAGGCTGTTACAATTCTAGGATTGGATGTTTACCCAAGAGCTTCCCAGGGGTCCCAGATCTCTGAATGGAGATCCAATATTCATCTGTTCAGGAATACTGCCTCTTCCATAGTTCTAATATAGGATAATAGCTCAATTACTTTGTTTAGTGAGGGAGATGTTCGCTGCTTCCAGTGTTTCACTATCACTAGCTTGGTTGCCATTAAAATATAAATAAAGAGGTAAAATAAAGAGCCTTAGGCATTTTAGGGGATGTCTAAGTGTAATAGGTAGGTATCAGGGCCTTTATCAGTTGGTAGTGAGAGTTGTGTACACAGGCAGAGTATCTCCGACCATAGATTCTTAATATTTGGGCAGCTCCACCAGACATGGATTTCATTGCATAAGTAAAAAGAGAGAAGAGCTCCACCTGGGAATGAACAATAGCATAATAGCTTTTGATGCAGGACTGTACTGTTGAGTCAGGATCAGACTGATATGCTTCAGGAAAGTTCTTCTCTGTGAAAGGCACATGTTGAGCAAAAATAGGCTGCTTTTTGGGTGGTAACCAGCCATAGAACAAGTTATTATGCTATTGTTCGTTCCCAGGTTGATCGTTTCTCTCTTTTTATTTATGCAAATTATGACACTTAGCGAAGTCTCCCTAAGTGTGATGCAAGAATCCAGACGTGGACCCGTTGCTCAGTGTGCGTTGAGGGATATGGCTGCGCCTCACTGACGAGGCCCACAATAGGCCGAAACGTACGTCTGGGGTTTTGCTGTTTCTCTTGTTTAAAGAGGCATTGCCTGGTATTTCGGGTCTGGACTGTTAATTCAGGATCAGACTGATATGCTTCAAGAAAGTTCTTCTCTGTGAAAGGAACATGTTGAGCAAAAAGAGGCTGCTTCTTGGGTGGTAACCAGCCATAGAACAAGCTATTATGGTATTGTTTGTTCCCAGTTTGAGCGCTTCTCTCTTTATTTATGGATAACATCGCCTCTGTCTCACAGTTCCTCCAGCATTGCGCTGAGTGTCTAGGGAATTGTCTGTGTAGTCTGTTTGGAATCAGAATCCAACAAAAGTTCACGACTGAGGGTACTGTATGCAGGCCACAGGGGCACCAGAAACCACTTCAAATATGCAAAAAATCCAAGAGTGTGGCAGCACAACAAATTTTATTTGGAACACACAAGGAAAAACATCAGAGCTTTGCTGTTTTTCCTTGTGTGTTCTAAATAAAATTTGTTGTGTTGCCACACTCTTGGATTTTTTTTTTAGTCTGTTTGGAACCCAGTGCCACTTTGTAAGTAATTTTATAATACAGTTCGAAGAGTGTTATGCAGTGTATGGTTCGTCTGGTGTCGGTAATGGCTAACATCCACTGTTTAGGGATAATCTCTTTTTGTAAGTCTGCTTCCCATGCCAGAATTTTGTGCGTTTTTGGGATGATGAAGCAGTTTAGTAAGTATTGGTAGTGTGTCGTTAATTTATGACCTTGTAAACCTGTTTTCCATCTAGACTCACAAGGAGTGGGGGGCCTAGGTTCTGCTCTGTAAAACCCCAACTATGGAGGAGGGATCTAAAATGCATTGTTTCAAAACGAAGTTTGGGGGGTTATATCATGCTGGGTTATCAGTACCGAGTAGGTGAACCACGCTGATCCATTATATAGGCCACTCACGGTGTTAATGTTAAGTTTGGCCCAGCTTTTAGGGTTAGAGTCAGGTAGGCCGCTTAGCAGCCCTCTAACTCCATGTATTGGGGATTGATGAGGGGCGATCGAGGAGAAGTGTCGCAGTCTGTGCCACATAGACAGACAAGTATATAGAATATTGCAGCCTCCAATTTTCTTAAAAGACCTTTATTTCACATAGGGTACTGAGTAGAAAGTTACAACGTTTCAAGCCTCAGCAGGCTCTTAATCATGTATAATTGGACATACACAGGTAAATGTCTTTATATACCCTCACCTGTTATTCAACATCCTGTGTTAAACTGATTACACAACAGTGCCATCTTGTGGATACAAAAATTCAATGTAGCACAAAGTTATCACAGGAAGTGAATAAACATTCAAACAGAACATTTATTTTTTTTAAAAAAACATATACATCTATGTACAAATATAAAAAGAGGTACAATACACAACCTTTTATAAAGATGTTTCAATCAACTCTAGTTTTTTACGTTGTGACTTTCTACTCAGGACCCTATGTGAAATAAAGGTCTTTTAAGAAAATTGGTGGCTGGAATATTCTTTATACTTGGATTGATTGGGACCTGGCAAGTCCTTTATTCCGTGCCCCACTACAGAAAAAGAAGGTGTGCTGTTTTTCCTAACCACATAGACAGACAGTCTGGAATTATTGGGTTTGCGAGAAATGTGTGTGGAAGACAGTGGTGTGGGATCCAGACAAGATCTGGGAGGAGAATTGTATGTGTCGCGATCGCTCAGCTGCTGATCGCTTCCTCTGTCTCAGCGCGGTAGCGCTTTCATTGGTTGCTTAGCAACCCTGTTCCTGTCGGCTCTTCCGATGACGTCAGGAGGCCTTCTTATTCCGGCTTCTCCTCTCATCGGTGCCTGTTTGTTGTTACTCGTGGGCTATGTGAGTACAGATTTATTCTTGTGATTCCTGAATTTGTGCCTGCTTATTCTGAACCCTAAACCTCTACCTGCCTGATACCGTTGCTGGACACTGCTTACCTGACTACTCTATTGGTTAACCCCTACCTGCCTGATAACACGTTGCTGGACACTGCTTACCTGACTACTCTATTGGTTAACCCCTACCTGCCTGATAACACGTTGCTGGACACTGCTTACCTGACTACTCTATTGGTTAACCCCTACCTGCCTGATAACACGTTGCTGGACACTGCTTACCTGACTACTCTATTGGTTAACCCCTACCTGCCTGATAACACGTTGCTGGACACTGCTTACCTGACTACTCTATTGGTTAACCCTTACCTGCCTGATTACACGTTGCTGGACATTGCTTACCTGACTACTCTATTGGTTAACCCGTACCTGCCTGATAATACGTTGCTGGACATTGCTTACCTGACTACTCTATTGGTTAACTCCTATCTGCCTGATTACACGTTACTGGATATTGCTTGCCTGACTATTCTATTGGTTAACCCTTACCTGCCTGATTACACGTTGCTGGACATTGCCTGCCTGATTACTCTATTGGTTAACCCTTTCTACACAAAGTTTCTTCTCCTGACCCTGCTGTGTCATCTTCCAGTCTATTACTGTGAGTATATTATACTACAGCTGTCGCAGGGTCAGGTCCTGGTATATACTCACTGTGCTAGGGTGTTATTAACCTCATTCTAGCATTTGGGTCTAACTCTGGACTTTACCTATCCTGACATTATGTGGCAAAGAGGCCTGTTCTAGATCGTACCATCTAGGGTGCTCAGTTCCTTCTTTTTTCTTCTAATCCTTTTTCAGTTTGTAGCTTTTCCAATTGGTCTGGCTACTGCTCCCAGAATTTTTACGAAAGTTCTGGGAAAACTATTGTCAGTAATTTTAACTCAAGGTAATTCCGGTGGCTACTTACCTGGACAATATCTTGGTACAGAGTCCATCTTTACTTTAAGCCATATCGCATACCAACAAATTGTTGTTTATCTTTCATGGCTGGAGAATTAGCGCTCCGAAGAACTCTTTATCTCTTCAACCAAGAGTCATTTTTCTAAGAGTCATTATAGTCTAGATAGCAATGAGACTTTCTTTGACAGATCACCGAAGAATACATTTACAGTCATATGTGTGAAACTTCAGTCTCTATTGAATCTTACTGTAGCTTTATGCATGGAAGATTTATGTCTGATGATAGCTGCATCAGATGCAATTCCATTTGCTCAGTTTCTCATGATTACTCTTCAGTTATGTATGCTATGAAAATGGTGCAAAGTCAACGCTCAGCTTTCTCAAAGGATTTCTTTGAATTCACCTTAAAGTAATTCTCTATTCAGGTATACAGAGAACCAGTCTATTTCTCTGGGAACATCTTTTCTCCGTTCTTCCTGGACAATAATTTCGACAAACGCAGTCTCTCAGGTTGGGGTGCAGTATGAGGGTACAGGAGAGCAATAAACCTCTTAGAACACTGTGCTATCTTCAGGCTCTCCACAGCTGGCCTCTACGGAAGGAAGAGATTTTCCTTTGCTTTCAATAATTTCATAATGTCAAGGTAGTGGCATAAATCAATATCCTAGGGGGAACTTGCAATTCTCTAGCGATGTATGACATCTCACGTATTGAAAAACCGAATAACTTCACATTTGAACAACAGACTTACTAGCTATTTTGCAAGGTTCAGAGATCCTCATCGGGAGTCAGCAGATGCTCTAAAAAACCTACCTGGTCATTTCAACTTTCTTAATTTTTTTTCCTCCACCAGTTCTTATGGCCAGACCAATCATCTCAATTAAGAGCAATCATTTGTAATCTTAATTGCCCCAGTTTAGCCTTGCGGAACTTGGTACGTGGATATGATTCTGATGTCCAGTTATTTCCATGACCTCTTCCTTTTAAGGCACGTCCTTCTTTCTTAAGGTTCTTTCTATTATTAAGATATCGAGTTTCTCAACTTTAAGGCTTGGAGACAGAACACCTATTCCTGAAGCAGTGTAGCTCTTCAGGTGAGGTTGTAGAAACCCTAATTCAAGCTTGAAAGCCCGTTACTAGAAAAACATAGTTGGAAAGTTTTTCTGTTCTGCTGTGAGCAGAATTGCTTCTGTTGGCATTCTTTTAGAATTCCTATGATTCTTTATTTTTTTTACAAGAGGGTTTTGATAAGAGTTTATCTACAAGCTCTTTAAAAGGTCAAATTTCAGCTCTGTTTCTTGTTATTCCTCTAAC